>NC_054495.1:9777293-9890940 GCF_017639515.1 Carcharodon carcharias
GGCCTGAGGAGTCCAGAACAGGAAGGCACAGTCTCAGGATAAGAGGTCGGCCATGTTGGACAGAGAGGAGGAGAAATTTCTTCACACAGAGGCTTGCGGATCTTTGGAATTCTCTCCCCCAGGGCAGTGTGGAGGCTCAGTCGTTTAGTATATTCCAGACTGAGGTCGATAGAATTTTGGACATGAAGGGAATTAAGAGATAAGGGGGTAGGGCAAGAAGAAGGAGTTGAGGTGGACGATCGGCCTTGATCTTATCGAATGGTGCAGCAGGCATGATGGGCCGAATGGCCTCGTCCTGCTCCTATTTCTAATGCTCTTGTGCTATAATGTTTCTACGGTATATTGGATAAAGATATATTTCATTATATGATCATTATTTAACTTAGACGATTACATTTGCAATATGTGACACATCTTTATATGACTCATGAAGAAGAAAGGGGTTATGCAGAGTGTAGCGCATGCTTTATGGTACAAAAGGCTTAAGTTTCATTGTCATTTAACGAGTTAATTGGTGATTGTTTCTACATCACTGTGCTACTCCATCAAACATTGATAAAATTGTCAAGGAAGAGACAAAATAGCATTAACAAACAGCAAGAGGGATAGACATAGATGCATAGATGGGGAGCGGGAGGCAGAGAGCAGAGACAGAGTGCCATCGAGAGTGGGACAGAGAGAGATACAGACAGACAGACAGACAAGTATTGGAAGGGAGACAGAGGGAGAGACGGACAGACAGAAGAGGAAACAGGGATACAGAGAAACAGATACAGAGAGAAAAACAGATTAAAAGATACAGAGCAAGATGGGGACAGAGAGGCAGAGACAAAAAGAGAGCGAGAGGGAAGAGACAGAGAGAGGGAGAGAGAGAGTAAAACAGACAGAGAGAGATAAAGAGAGAGAAAGAAACAGACAGAAAGAGACAGAGACAAAGAGAGAGAGAGAGAGAGAGGAAAAGGTAGAGACAGAGAAAGGCAGAGATTCACAGTGACAGAAGGATTCAGAGAGAGAGTGAAAGAGGGAGAGAGGCAGAGAGAGGGAGATAGAGAGAAGACAGAGAGATGGAGACAGAGAGGAACTCAGTAAGCTGTCAGACCAAGAGTGACCAGTGTCCAGAGAGTGACAGACTGTGAGTGACCGGTGTCCAGAGAGTGACAGACTGTGAGTGACAGGAGTCCAGAGAGTGACAGACTGTGAGTGACCGGTGTCCAGAGAGTGACAGACTGTGAGTGACGGGAGTCCAGAGAGTGACAGACTGTGAGTGACTGGTGTCCAGAGAGTGACAGACTGTGAGTGACCGGTGTCCAGAGAGTGACAGACTGTGAGTGACGGGAGTCCAGAGAGTGACAGACTGTGAGTGACGGGAGTCCAGAGAGTGACAGACTGTGAGTGACTGGTGTCCAAAGAGGGACAGACTGTGAGTGACCGGAATCCAGAGAGTGAGAGACTGTGAGTGACCAGTGTCCAGAGAGTGACAGACTGAGTGCCTGGTGTCTGGAGAGTGACAGACTGTGAGTGCCTGGTATCTGGAGATGACAGACTGTGAGTGCCTGGTGTCTGGAGCATTACAGACTGTGAATGGCCGGTGTCCAGAGTGTGACAGACTGTGAGTGACCAGTGTTCAGAGAGGGAATAAATGTGAGTGACCAGTGTCCAGGGAGTTATAGACTGTGAGAGCCCAGTCTCCAGAGAGGAACAGACTGTGAGTGACGGGTGTCCAGAGACTGACAGACTGTGAGTGACGGGTGTCCAGAGAGTGACAGACTGTGAGTGACCGGTGTCCAGAGAGTGACAGACTGTGAGTGACCGGTGTCCAGAGAGTGACAGACTGTGAGTGACTGGTGTCAAGAGAGTGACAGACTGTGAGTGACCGGTGTCCAGAGAGGGACAGACTGTGAGTGACGGGTGTCCAGAGAGGGACAGACTGTGAGTGACCGGTGTCCAGAGAGGGACAGACTGTGAGTGATCAGTGTCGAGAGAGGGACAGACTGTGAGTGACGGGTGTCCAGAGAGGGACAGACTGTGAGTGACGGGTGTCCAGAGAGGGACAGACAGTGAGTGACGGGTGTCGAGAGAGTACCAGGCAGTGAGTGATCGGTGCCCAGAGTGACGGACTTTGAGTGACTGTTGTCCAGAAGGTGACGGACTGTGAGTGTTCAGTGTCCAGAGGGGAACAGGCTGTGAGTGACCTGCATAGAAACAGTTACAGGCTGTGAGTGACCAGTGTCCAGAGATGGGCAGACTATGAGTGACCATTGTCCAGAGAAGGAAAGACTGTGAGTGACCGGTGTCCAGAGAGTGAAAGACTGTGAATGACCGGTGTCCAGAGACTTAGACTGTGAGTGACTGGTGTCCAGAGACTTAGACTGTGAGTGACCGGTGTCCAGAGACTTAGACTGTGAGTGACTGGTGTCCAGAGAGTGACAGACCTTGATTGCCCGGTGTCCAGAGAGATACAGACTGTGAGTGACCAGTGTCCAGAGAGTGACAGACATTGAGTGCCTGATGTCCAGAGAGATACAGACTGTGAGTGACCGGTTTCCAGAGAGGGACAGACTGTGAGAGTCCTGTGGGATCAGTGTTGGGACCACAACTTTTCATTTTATACATTAATGATCTAAATGAAGGAACTGTGGGCATCCTGGCTAAGTTTGCAGATGATACAAAGATAGGTGGAGGGACAGGTAGTATTGAGGAGACGGGGAGGCTGCAGAAGGATTTGGACAGGTTGGGAGAATGGGCAAAGAAGTGGCAGATGGAATACAACATGGGCAAGTGTGAGGTCATGTACTTTGGTAGGAAGAATAGAGGCATAGACTATTTTCTAAATGGGGAGGGAATTCAGAAATCTGGAGTGCAAAGGGACTTGGGAGTCCTAGTCCAGGATTCTCTTAAGGTTAACTTGCTGGTTGAGTCAGTAGTTAGGAAGGCAAATGCAATGTTGGCATTTATTTCGAGAGGACTAGAATCTTAAAGCAGGGATGTGCTGCTGAGGCTTTATAAGGCTCTGGTCAGACCACATTGAGAATATTGTGAACAATTTTGGGCCCCGTATCTCAGGAAGGATGTGCTGGCCCTGGAAAGGGTCCAGAGGAGGTTCACGAGAACGATCCCAGGAATGAAAGGCTTAACATATGAGGAAGGTTTGAGGACTCTGGGTCTATACTCGATGGAGTTTAGAAGGATGAGGGGGGGATCCGATTGAAACTTACAGAATACTGAAAGGCCTGGATAGAGTGGACGTGGGGAAGATGTTTCCATTAGTGGGAGAGACTAGGATCCGAGGGCACAGCCTCAGAGTAAAGGGAAGACCTTTTAGAACAGAGATGAGGAGAAACTTCTTTAGCCAGAGAGTGGTGAATCTATGGAATTCATTGCCACAGAAGGCTGTGGAGGCCAGGTCACTGAGTGTATTTAAGACCGAGATAGATAGGTTCTTGATTGGTAAGGGGGATCAAAGGTTATGGGGTGAAGACGGGAGAATGAGGTTGAGAAACTTATCAGCCGTGACTGAATGGCGGAGCAGACTCGATGGGCCGAATGGCCTAATTTCTGCTCCCATGTCTTATGGTATTATGGTATCCAGAGAGGGACAGACGGTGAGTGCCCAGTGTCCAGAGAGGGACAGATTGTGAGTGCCAGGTGTCCAGAGAATGACAGACTGTGAGTGCCCAGTGTCCAGAGAGTGACAAACTGAGTGACCAGTGTCCCGGGAGGGACTGACTGTGAGTGACCAGTGTCCAGAGAGTGACAGGCTGTTAATCACCAGTGGCATGAGAGCAACAGACTGAGTGACCATGTCCAGAGAGTAACAGACTGTGAGTACTGGTGTCCAGAGAGTGACAGACTGTGAGTGCCCAGTGTTCAGAGAGGGACAGACTGAGTGACCAGTGTCCAGAGAGTAACTGACTGTGAGGGACTGTTGTCCAGAGAGGGACAGTCACTGAGAGCCCAGTGCCCTAAGAGATACTGACTGTGAATGACCAGTGTCCAGAGAGGGACAGACTGTGAGTGACCTGTGCCAAGAGAGGGACAGACTGTGAGTGACCAGTGTCCAACGAGTGACAGAATGTCAGTGACTGGAGTCCAGATACAGACCGACTGTGAGTGACCAGTGTCCAGAGAGATGCAGACTGTGAGTGACTGGTGCCCAGAGAGTTACAAACTGTGAGTGCCCAGTGTCCAGAGAGTTACAGACTATGAGAACCCGGTGTCCAGACAGTAACAGACTGTAAGTGACAGTTTTCCAGAGAGTTACAGACTATGAGAGACCGACGTCCAGAGCGATACAGACTGTGAGTGACCAGTGTCCAGAGAGGGACAGACTATGAGTGCCCAATGTCCAGAGACTTACAGACAGTGAGTGACCGGTTTCCAAAGAGTGAACGATTGTCAGTGACCAGTGTCCAAAGAGTGACAGGCTATGACAGCCCGGTGTCCAGACAGTAACAGACTGTAAGTGACAGTTTTCCAGAGAGTTACAGACTGTGAGAAACCGATGTCCAGAGAGGGACAGACTGTGAGTGACTGGTGTCCAGAGAGTGATAGACTGTGAGTGACCAGAGCCTAATGAGTGACAGACTGAGTGACCAGTGTTCAAAGAGTGACAGACTGTGAGTGACCAGTGTTCAAAGAGTGACAGACTGTGAGTGACCGGTGTCCAGAAAGTGAATGATTTTCAGTAACTGGTGTCCAGAGAGTGACAGACTGTGAGTGACTGATTCCCAGAGAGCGACAGGCGGTGAGTGAGCAGTGCCCAGAGAGGGACAGACTGTGAGTGACCGAATCCCAGAGAGCGACAGGCGGTGAGTGAGCAGTGCCCAGAGAGGGACAGACTGTGAGTGACCGATTCCCAGAGAGCGACAGGCGGTGAGTGAGCAGTGCCCAGAGAGGGACAGACTGTGAGTGACCGATTCCCAGAGAGCGACAGGCGGTGAGTGAGCAGTGTCCAGAGAGGGACAGACTGTGAGTGACCTGTGTTCAGAGAAGGACAAACTGTGAGAGACTGGTGTCCAGAGGGCAAGAGACTGTGAGTGATCAGTGTCCAGAGACTTACAGACTGTGAGTGTCCGGCGTCCAGACAGTGACAGATTAAGAGTAATGGATGTCCAGAGAGTTCCTGACTGTGTGTGACCAGTGTCCAAAGAGTGACAGACTGTGAGTGCCCTGTTTCGAGAGAGTGACAGATTGTGAGTGACCAGTGTCCAAAGAGTTACAGACCATGAGTGCCCGGTGTCCAGGGGGGACAGACTGTGAGTGATCGGTGTCCAAAGAGTGACAGACAGTGAGTGACCATTGTCCAGAGAGTGACAGACTGCAAGTGACCAGAATCCAGAGAGTCACAGATTGTGAGTGACCAGTGTCCAGGGAGGAACAGGCTGTGAGTGACCTGTATCGAAAGAGTTACAGGCTGTGAGTGACCAATGTCCAGAAAAGTACAGACTATGAGTGACCAGTGTGCAGCGAGTTACAGACTGTGAGTGCCCAGTGTCCAGAGAGTGACAGACTCTGAGTGACCAATGTCATGAGGGTGACAGACTGTGAATTCCCAGTGTCCAGAGAGTGACAGACGCTAAGTGACCAATGTCCCAAGAATGATAGATTGTGAGTGTCCAGTGCCCAGAGAGAGACAGACTGTCACTGCCCAGTGTCCAGAGAGTGACAGGCTGTGAGTGACGGATGTCCTGAGAGTTACAGACTGTGAGTGACCGGTGTCCAGAGAGTTACAGGCTGTGAGTGACTGGTGTCCAGAGAGTTACAGGCTGTGAGTGACCAGTATCCAGAGAGGGACAGACTGTGAGTGACCAGTGTCTAGAGAGTGACAGACTGTGAGTGACCAGTATCCAGAGAGGGACAGACTGTGAGTGACTGGTGTCCAGAGAGGGAAAGATTGCCAGTGACTGCTGTCCAGAGAGTGACAGACTGTGAGTGACCGGTGTCCAGGGAGAGACCAACTGTGAGTGACCAGTGTCCAGAGAGTGACAGACTGTGAGAGGCCGGTGTCAAGAAGGTAACAGACTGTGTGACCAATGTCCAGGGAGTAGCTGACTCTGAGAGACCTGTATCGAAAGAGTTACAGTCTGTGAGTGATCAGTGTCCAGAAAAGTACAGACTTAAACTGACTGGTGTCCAGAGAGTTCCAAACTATGAGTGCCCAGTGTCCAGAGGGACAGACTTTGGGAGACCAGCGCCCAGAGAGGGACTTACTGTGAGTGACCTGTGTCCAGAGAGGGACAGACTTTTAGAGACCCGTGTCCATAGACTTACAGACCTTGAGTGACCGTAGTTCAGAGAGTGACCAGCTTTGAGTGACCGGTGCCAAAAAGTTAGGACTGTGAGTGACTGTTTTCCAGAAAGTGACAGACTGTGAGTGACTGGTGTCCAGAGAGTGACAGACTGTGAGTGATCACTGTCCAGAGATTAACAGACTGTGAGTAACTGGCATCCAGAGAGGGACAGACTGTGAGTGACCACTGTCCAGAGATTAACAGACTGTGAGTAACTGGCATACAAAGAGGGACAGACTGAGAGTGTGGATGTCCAAACAGTGACAGATTGTGAGTGCCCAGTGTCCAGAGAGTGACAGACTCTGAGTGACCAATGTCCTGAGAGTGACAGACTGTGAGTGAGCAATGTCCAGAGACTTACAGACTGTGAGTGACCAGTGGCCATAGAGGAACAGACCATGAGTGACCAGTGTTCAGAGAGAGACAGACCATGAGTGACTGGTTTCCATAGAGGAACAGATTGAGAGTAACCAGTGACCAGAGAGGGACAGACCATGAGTGTCCAGTGTCCAAAGGGTGACAAACTGTGAGTAACCAGTGTCCAGGGAGTAGCAGACTGTGAGTGACCTGTATCGAAAGAGTTACAGGCTGTGAGTGACCAGTGTCCAGAAAAGTACAGACTATGAGTGACTGCTGTCCAGAGAGGGACAGACTGTGAGTGACCAGTGTCCAGAGAGACCACCCAGACTCCCCAAACTGACCACCCCAGCGACCACCCGACACCCCCACTCACCAGCCCCCCCACTGACCACTCGAAACCCCCCACTCTCCACTCCCCACAGTCCCTCTGAGCACCCAATCCCCCCACCACTGACCACCCCCTACTCACCACCTCCCGCTGACCACCCCCACTGATGACCTGTGGCCTCCCTCCGACCAACTCCCACCAGTGACCACCAAACCAGACCTCCCCCACTGTCCACCCCCCCCCCCAACACCTACAAACCCACCCCCGCTCTGACCAACACCCCCCCTAACACTGACCACCCCATCACTGACCACCCGAGGCCCTCACCCCAGCCCCGCTGACCACCTTGCCCCAACACTGACCCGCCTGACCCCTACCACCAGCCGATTCTCCCGACCACCCCCCAATCCTGCCCGGGTGCCTCACAAACTGACCCTCTCCCTGGGTTCCCATAGCGATTGGGCTTTAAACCCACCCACTTTACGGCAGCTAGTGTTGGAAAACAGAGGTTGGGGGGGGTGGGGGGGGGGGCATTGTCTCCCTCTCTCCGGCCCAGCAGCCCTGGACACAAGGCCCCAGGACGCGGCCCCCACACTCCACCTGTCTCACCCGGTCCGAGTCGGGAGGTTGGGTGGGAAAACGGGGCCTAAATTTTCGGACAGGCGACCTGGGGCGGACTGGACAATCCAACTCGCCCCCCCCCCGCCCCCCACCCCTCCACAGAGCTTGGGGCCTCCCCAGGAATCCATTGCCCCTGTGTTTGGCGTCAGTTTTGACCAATGGCAGGTGTCAATCCCACAGGCGAGGATTGTCCGTGTTTGACCATTCAGAGGGCGTGACCTGCTCCCCTCTCCCCCGCTAACCCCACCCCCAACCCCCACCCGGGGTTAGCGCTTTCAGAACTTTCCAGAAGCTTTGGTAGTTTGGGTTCAATGAGCAATAGTCACCTGACACCGTCCCCACAACCTCCCCGTCCCCCCCACCCCCACCCTCCACCATCCTAACATTTCTCAATGTCCATTTCAAACAGGTAAGAAAACAGTTCCAGAAGCTTCCATACAAATACAGCCCATGTTTAAAGTTAGGGACATGACCTGCCTTTGCCTGACTGTGAGTGACCAGTGTCCAGAGAGTGACAGACTTCAAGTGACCGGTGTCCAGAGAGTGACAGGCTGTGAGTGACCGGTGTCCAGAGAGTGACAGACTGTGAGCGACCGGTATCCAGGGAGTGACAGACTGTGAGTGACTGGTGTCCAGAGAGTGACAGACTGTGAGTGACCGGTGTCCAGAGAGTGACAGACTGTGAGTGACCGGTGTCCAGAGAGTGACAGACTGTGAGTGACCGGTATCCAGGGATTGACAGACTGTGAGTGACTGGTGTCCAGAGAGTGACAGACTGTGAGTGACCAGTGTCCAGAGAGTGACACACTGTGAGTGACCGATGTCCAAGGAGTGACAGACTGTGAGTGACCAGAGTCCAGAGAGTGACAGACTGTGAGTGACCGGTGTCCAAGGAGTGACAGACTGTGAGTGACCGGTTTCCAGGCAGTGACAGGCTGTGAGTGACCAGTGTCCAGGGAGTGACAGACTGTGAGTAACCGGAGTCCAGACAGTGACAGACAGTGAGTGACCGGTGTCCAGAGAATGACAGACTGTGAGTGAATGATTTCCAGAGAGTGATAGAATGTGAGTGTCTGATGTCCAGGGAGTGACAGACTGTGAGTGACCGGTGTCCAGAGAGTGACAGACTGTGAGTGACCAGTGTCCAGAGAGTGACAGACTGTGAGTGACCAGTGTCCAGGGAGCGACAGACTGTGAGTGACCGGTGTCCAGAGAGTGACAGACTGTGAGTGACCGGAGTCCAGAGAGTGACGGACTGTGAGTGACCGGTGTCCAGAGAATGACAGACTGTGAGTGACCGGTGTCCAGAGAATGACAGACTGTGAGTGACCAGTGTCCAGAGAATGACAGACTGTGAGTGACCGGTGTCCAGAGAGTGACAGACGGTGACTGACCGGTGTCCAGAGAGTGACAGATTGTGAGTGACCGGTGTCCAGAGAGTGACAGACTGTGAGTGACTGGTGACATGACACTGACGAACTGTGAGTGAGCAGCTGAAGAGAGTGACCAGTTTAGAGTGACCATTCCCCCTTGAGTAACACAATATAACATTTGGGTGTCAGGAGAGTGACATTCGGGTATGGGGCGTGTCTGAGAGCGTTACGGGCGTGTCTGAGTGTGGGGAGAGCGTCTGAGAGTGTGGGGAGAGCGTCTGAGAATGTGGGGGAGTGTCTGAGAGTGTGGGGGAGTGCCAGGGAGTGTGGGGGGAGAGTCTGAGAGTGTGGGGGGAGTGTCTGAGAGTGTGGGGGAGTGTCTGAGAGTGTGGGGGAGTGCCAGGGAGTGTGGGGGGAGAGTCTGAGAATGTGGGGGGAGTGTCTGAGAGTGTGGGGGAGTGTCTGAGAGTGTGGGGGAGTGTCTGAGAGTGTGGGGGGAGTGTCTGAGTGTGTGGGGGAGTGTCTGAGAGTGTGGGGGAGTGTCTGAGAGTGTGGGGGAGTGTCTGAGAGTGTGGGGGGAGTGTCTGAGAGTGTGGGGGGAGTGTCTGAGAGTGTGGGGGGAGTGTCTGAGAATGTGGGGGAGTGTCTGAGTGTGGGGAGAGTTTCTGAGAATGTGGGGGAGTGTCTGAGAATGTGGGGGAGTGTCTGAGAGTGTGGGGGGAGTGTCTGAGAGTGTGGGGGAGTGTCTGAGAGTGTGGGGGGAGTGTCTGAGAGTGTGGGGGAAGTGTCTGAGAGCGTTACGGGTGTGTCTGAGTGTGGTGAGAGCCTCTGAGAATGTGGGGGAGTGTCTGAGAATGTGGGGGAGTGTCTGAGAATGTGGGGGAGTGTCTGAGAGTGTGGGGGAGTGTCTGAGAATGTGGGGGAGTGTCTGAGAGTGTGGGGGAGTGTCTGAGAGTGTGGGGGAAGTGTCTGAGAATGTGGGGAAGTGTCTGAGAATGTGGGGGAGTGTCTGAGAGTGTGGGGGAAGTGTCTGAGAATGTGGGGGAGTGTCTGAGAGTGTGGGGGAGTGTCTGAGAATGTGGGGGAGTGTCTGAGAGTGTGGGGGAAGTGTCTGAGAATGTGGGGGAGTGTCTGAGAATGTGGGGGAGTGTCTGAGAGTGTGGAGGGAATGTCTGAGAATGTGGGGGAGTGTCTGAGAGTGTGGGGGAGTGTCTGAGAGTGTGGAGGGAATGTCTGAGAATGTGGGGGAGTGTCTGAGAGTGTGGGGGGAGTATCTGACAGTGTGGGGGGAGTGTCTGAGAGTGTGGGGGGGTGTCTGAGAGTGTGGGGGGCGTGTCTGACAGTGTGGGGGGCGTGTCTGACAGTCTGGGGTGGGGGGCATGTCTGAGAGTGTGGGGGGAGTATCTGATAGTGTGGGGAGAGTGTCTGAGAGTGCTGAGGGGTGTCTGAGAGTGTGGGGGGGTGTATCTGAGAGTGTGAGGGGGTGTCCGAGAGTGTGGGGTCCTGTCTGAGAGTGTGAGGGGAAAGTGTCTGAGAGTGTGGGTGTTGTGTCTGAGAGTGTGGGGGTTGTGTCTGAGAGTGTGGGGGTAGAGTGTTGGGGGAGAGTGTTTGAGGGTGTGGGGGGAGAGTCTGAGTGTGTGCGGGGATTGTCTGAGAGTGCGGCGGTAGTGTCTTAGAGTGTGGGGGGAGTGTCTGAGAGTGTGGGGGGAGTGTCTGAGAGTGCAGAGGGGAGTGTCTGAGAGTGTGGGGGGAGTGTCTGAGAGTGTGGGGGAGTGTCTTAGAGTGTGGGGGGAGTGTCTGAGGGTGTGGGGGAGTGTCTGAGAGTGTGGGGGGAGTGTCTGAGAGTGTGGGGGGAGTGTCTGAGGGTGTGGGGGAGTGTCTTAGAGTGTGGGGGGAGTGTCTGAGGGTGTGGGGGGAGTGTCTGAGAGTGTGGGGGGAGTGTCTGAGAGTGTGGGGGGAGTGTCTGAGAGTGCAGAGGGGAGTGTCTGAGAGTGTGGGGGGAGTGTCTGAGGTTGTGGGGGGAGTGTCTGAGAGTGTGGGGGGAGTGTCTGAGAGTGTGGGGGGAGTGTCTGAGAGTGTGGTAGGAGTGTCTGAGAGTGCAGAGGGTAGTGTCTGAGAGTGTGGGGGGTGTCTGAGAGTTTGGTAGGAGTGTCTGAGAGTGTGGGGGGAGTGTCTGAGAGTGTGGGGGGAGTGTCTGAGAGTGTGGTAGGAGTGTCTGAGAGTGCAGAGGGGATTGTCTGAGAGTGCGGGGGAGTGTCTGAGAGTGTGGCGAGTGTGTCTGAGAGTGCGGGGGAGTGTCTGAGAGTGTGGGGGGAGTGTCTGAGAATGTGGGGAGAGTGTCTGAGAGTGTGGAGGGAGAGTCTGAGAATGTGGGTAGAGTGACTGAGAATGTGGGTAGAGTGTCTGAGAGTGTGGGGGTAGAGTCTGAGAGTGTGGGGGAGTGTCGGACAGTGCGGGGGAGTCTTTGAGAACATGGGGGGAGTGTATGACAGTCTGGGTTGATTGTTAGAGTGTGTGGGCCGTGTGTCTGATAGTTTGGAGGAGTCTCTGAGAGATCAGAGTGAGACACTGAGTGTGTGGGTGGAGTGTCTGAGAGTGTGAGGGGAGTGTCTGAGAATGCGGGGGGAATGTCTGAGAGGGTGGGGGTGATGTCTGAGATTGTGGGGGGAATGTCTGAGATTGTGGGGGGAATGTCTTAGAGTTTGGGGGAGTGTCTGAGAGTTTTGGGGGAATGTCTGAGAGAGTGGGGGGGTGTCTGAGAGTGCGGGAGAGTGTCTGAGAGTGTGGGGGGAGTGTCTGAGAGTGTAGGGGAAACGTCTGAGAGTGTGGAGGGAGAGGCTTAGAGTAAGGGGGAGTGTCTGAGTGTGCGAGGGGAATGTCTGAGATTGTGGGGGGAATGTCTTAGAGTTTGGGGGGAGTGTCTGAGAGTTTCAGGGGAGTGTCTGAGAGTGTAAGGGGAACGTCTGAGAGTGTGGAGGGAGAGTCTGAAAGTAAGGGCGAGTGTCTGAGTGTGCAGCGGTAATATCTGAGATAGTGTGGGGGATGTCTTAGAGTTTGGGGGGAGTGTCTGAGAGTGTGGGGGATTTTCTGAGAGCTCAGGCTGAGAGCCTGAGAGTGTGGGTGGTGTGTCTGAGAGTGTGGGGGGAGTGTCTGAGAGTGTGGGGATGTGTCTGGGTGTGTGGGAGGAGTGTCTGAGAGTGTGGGGGGCATGTCTGAGAGTGTGGGGGGAGTGTCTGAGATTGTGGGGGGTGTCTGAGACTGTGGGGGGAGTGTCTGAGAGTGTGGGGGGTATGTCTGAGAGTGTGGGGGGAGTGTCTTAGAATGTGTGTGTTAGTGACTGATAGTGAGGAGGAGTGTCTGAGAGTGTGGGGGAGTGTCCGAATGTGTCGGGGGTGTGTCTGAATGTGTTGGGGGTGTGTCTGAGCCTGTGGGGGAGCGTCTGACAGTATGGGGGGATGTCAGAGAGTGTGGCGGAGTGTCTGAGAGTGTGGGGGGAGTGTCTGAGAGTGTGGGGGCTTGTCTGAGAGTGTGGCGGAGTGTCTGAGAGTGTGGGGGGAGTGTCTGAGAGTGTGTGGGGAGTGTCTGAGAGTGTGGCGGAGTGTCTGAGAGTGTGGGGGTTGTCTGAGCATGTGGGGGACTCTCTGAGAATAGGGGGAGTGGTGTCTGAGAGTGTGGGGGGTGTGTATGAGAGGATGCGTTGAGTGTCATAGTGTGTGAGGCTTGTGTCTGATAGTTTGGGGGAGTGTCTGAGAGTGTGGGGGGATATCTGAGCATGTGGGGGACTCTCTGAGTGTGTGGGGGAATTTCTGAGCGTTCACGGGGGTGTGTCTGGGTGTCAGGGCAGTGTCTGAGAGTGTGGGGGGACTGCCTGCGCGTGTGCAGGAGGAGGTTCTGAGATCGTGGGGGGAGTGCGTAAGAGTGTTGGGGGAGTGTTTGTGTTTCTGGGGGAGCATCTGTGAGTATGGATCGAATATCTGAGAGTGTGGGGTTGTATCTGAGAGTGTGAGGGTGTGTGGGAGTGTGAGGGGAGTGTCTGAGAGTGTGGGGGAGTGTCTGAGAGGGTAGGGGTGTGTCTGAAAGCATGTGCGTGTGTGTAGATAGCATGGGGAGTGTCTGAGAGTGTGAATGTGTGTCTTAGTATCTGGGATTTGTGTCTCAGACTGTGTGGGGAGTGTCAGAGAGTTTGGTGGAATTTCTGTGAGTGTGGGGGGATATCTGGGAGTGTGGGGAGAGTGTCAGAGAGCGCGGGGGGAGTGTCTGAGAGTGTGAGGGGAGTGTCTGAGATCTTGGGGGGAGTGCGTAAGAGTGTTGGGGGAGTGGTTGTGTTCCAGCGGGAGCATCTGTGAGTATGGATCGAGTATCGGAGAGTGTGGGGTTTTATCTGAGAGTGTGAGGGTTGGTGGGAGTGCGAGTGGAGTGTCTGGGAGTGTAGGGGTGTGTCTGAGAGTGTGGGGGATGTGTCTCAGAGTATGGGGGATGTGTCTGAGAGTGCGGGGGAGAGTCTGAGAGTGTGGGGGAGTGTCTGAGAGTGTGGGGTTAGTGTCTGATAGTGAGGTGGAGTGTCAGACAGTTTGGAGGGGGATGTCTGAGTGTGCGGGGGGATATCTGAACAAGTAGGGGAGTGTCTGAGTGTCCAGGGGGATTTTCTGAGAGTGTGGGCGGGTTGTCTTAGAATGTGTGAGGAAGGTCTGAGAGTGTGGGGGTAGTGTCTGAGAGTTTGGGTGGAGTGTCTGAGATTGTGGGGGAGTGTCTGATACTTTGGGGGAGTCTCTGAGAGTGTGGGGAGAGTGTCTGAGAGTATTGGGAAGTGTCTGAGAGTGTGGGGGGTATGTCTGAGCTTGTAGGGGCGTTTGTATTTGTGCAGGGGTGTTGTCTTAGAGTATGGGGGGAGTGTCTGAGAGTGTGGGGCGTATGTCTGAGCTTGTGGGTGAGTGTGTATTTGTGCAGGTGTGTTGTCTTAGAGCATGGGGGGAGAGTCTGAGAGTAAGGGGGGGTGTCTGAGTGTGCGGGGGGAATGTCTGAGAGTGTGGGGGGAGTGTCTGAGAGTGTGGGGGAGTCTCTGAGAGTGTGGGGGGAGTGTCTGAGTGTGTGGAGGGAGTGTCTGAGAGTGTGGGGGGAGTGTCTGAGAGTGTGGGGTAGTGTCTGAGATTGTGGGGGGAGTGTCTTAGACTGTGGGGGGAGTGTCTGAGAGTGTAGGGGGTGTCTGAGAGTGTGGGGGAGTATATGAAGTGTATGGGACTGACTGAGAGTGTAGTGGAGCATCTGAGAGTGTGGAGGCAGTGTCTGAGTGATTGTGAGAGTGTCTGAGCGTGTGGGAGGTATAACTGAGAGTTTGGGGGAGTGTCTGATAGTTTGGGGGAGTCTCTGAGAGTGTGGGGAGTGTGTCTTACAGTTTGTGGGGAGTTTCTGAGAGTGTGATGGAAGTGTTTTAGAGTGTGGGGGGAGTGTCTGAGAGTGCGGGGGAGTGTCTGCGAGTGCAGGGGAGCATCTGAGATTGTACAGGATTGTCTGACAGTGCGGGGGAAGTGTCTGAGAACATGGGGGCGTATCTGAGAGTGCGATGGAGTTTCTGAGATTGCGGAGGTGTGTCTTAGAGTGCGGGGGAGTGTCAGAGAATGTGGGTAGAGTGTCTGAGAGTGTGGGGGTAGAGTCTGAGAGTGTGGGGTGTGTCGGACAGTGCGGGGGAGTCTTTGAGAACATGGGGGGAGTGTCTGACAGTCTGGGCTGAGTGTCAGAGTGTGTGGGCCGTGTGTCTGATAGTTTGGTGGAGTCTCTGAGAGATCAGAGTGAGACACTGAGTGTGTGGGTGCAGTGTCTGAGAGTGTGGGTGGAGTGTCTGAGAGTGTGGGGTTAGTGTCTGACAGTGAGGTGGAGTGTCAGACTGTGGGGGGGGATGTCAGAATGTGCTGGGGGAATATCTGAACAAGTAGGGGAGTGTCTGAGTGTCCAGGGGGATTTTCTGAGAGTGTGGGCGGGTTGTCTTAGAATGTGTGAGGAAGGTCTGAGAGTGTGGGGGTAGTGTCTGAGAGTTTGGGTGGAGTGTCTGAGATTGTGGGGGAGTGTCTGATACTTTGGGGGAGTCTCTGAGAGTGTGGGGAGAGTGTCTGAGAGTATTGGGAAGTGTCTGAGAGTGTGGGCGGTATGTCTGAGCATGTGGGGGAGTGTGTATTTGTGCAGGGGTGTTGTCCTAGAGTATGGGGGGAGTGTCTGAGAGTGTACGGGGAACATCTGAGAGTGCGGAGGGAGAGTCTGAGAGTAAGGGGGGGTGTCTGAGTGTGCGGGGGGAATGTCTGAGCATGTGGGGGGAGTGTCTGAGAGTAAGGGGGAATGTCTGAGTGTGCAGGGGGAATGTCTGAGATTGTGGGGGGAATGTCTTAGAGTTTGGAGGGAGTGTCTGAGAGTGTGGGGGGAGTGTCTGAGAGTGTGGGGGATTGTCTGAGAGTGCAGGGGAGTCTCTGAGAGTGTGGGGGGAGTGTCTGAGTGTGTGGGGGATTGTCTGAGAGTGCAGGGGAGTCTCTGAGAGTGTGGGGGGAGTGTCTGAGTGTGTGGGGGGAGTGGCTGAGAGTGTGGGGTAGTGTCTGAGATTGTGGGGGGAGTGTCTCAGAGTGTGGGGGGGAGTGTCTGAGAGTGTTGGAGATACGTCTGAGAGTGTGGGGGGATGTCTGAGAGTGTGGGGGAAGTATCTGAGAGTGTAGGGGGAACGACTGAGACTGTGGAGGGAGAGTCTGAGAGTAAGGGGGAGTGTCTGAGTGTGCAGGGAGAATGTCTGAGATTTTGGGGGGAATGTCTTAGAGTTTGGGGGGAGTGTCTGAGAGTTTGGGGGATTTTCTGAGAGCTCAGGCTGAGAGCCTGAGAGTGTGGGTGGTGTGTCTGAGAGTGTGGGGGGAGTGTCTGAGAGTGTGGGGACGTGTCTGAGATTGTGGGGGAGTGTATGAGAGTGTGGGGGGCGTGTCTGAGAATGTAGGGCGAGTGTCTGAGAATGTGTGGGTTAGTGACTGATAGTGAGGAGGAGTGTCTGAGAGTGTGGGGGGAGTGTCTGAGAGTGTAGGGGAGTGTCTGAGAGTGTGGGGGAGTGTCTGAGAGTGTGGGGGAGTGTCTGACAGTGTGTGGGGAGTGTCTGAGAGTGTGGGGGAGTGTCTGAGAGTGTGTGGGGAGTGTCTGAGAGTGTGGGGGGATGTCTAAGAGTGTGGGGGGATGTCTGAGAGTGTGGGGGGAGTGTCTGAGAGTGTGGGGGGTTGTCTGAGCATGTGGGGGACTCTCTGAGAGTGGGGGGAGTGTATGAGAGGATGGGTTGAGAGTCATAGTGTGTGGGGTGTGTGTCTGATAGTTTGGGGGAGTCTTTGAGTGTGTTGGTGGAGTGTCTGAGAGTGTGTGGGAGTGTCTGAGAGTGTGTGGGAGTGTCTGAGAGTGTGGGGGGATATCTGAGCATGTGGGGGACTCTCTGAGTGTGTGGGGGAGTGTCTGAGAGTTCGGGGGGGTGTGGCTGGGTGTCAGGGGAGTGTCTGAGCGTGTGTGTGCAGGAGGAGGTTCTGAGATCGTTGGGGGTGTGCGTAAGAGTGTTCGGGGAGTGTTTGTGTTTCTGGGGGAGCATCTGTGAGTATGGATCGAATATCTGAGAGTGTGGGGTTGTATCTGAGAGTGTGAGGGTGTGTGGGAGTGTGAGGGGAGTGTCTGATAGTGTGGGGGAGTGTCTGAGAGGGTAGGGGTGTCTGAGCGCGTGTGGGTGTGTGTGGGATAGCAGGGTGAGTGTCTGAGAACGTGGAAGTGTGTCTTAGTATCTGGGGTTTGTGTCTCAGACTGTGTGGGTAGTGTCTGAGAGTTTAGCGGAGTGTCTGTGAGTGTGGGTGGGATGTCTGGGAGTGTGGGGAGAGTCTCTGAGAATGCGGGGTGAGTGTCTGAGAGTGTGGGGGGAGTGTCTGAGAGTGTTGGGGGAGTGCGTAAGAGTGTTGGGGGAATGTCTGTGTTCCTGGGGTAGCAGCTGTGAGTATGGATCGAGTATCTGAGAGTGTGGGGTTGTATCTGAGAGTGTGAGGGTGAGTGGGAGTGCGCGTGGAGTGTCTGAGAGTGTGGGGGAGTGTCTGAGAGTGTGAGGAGAGTTTCTGGGAGTGTGGGGGTGTGTCTGAGAGTGTTTGGGTGTGTGTGGGAGTGCGAGTGGAGTGTCTGAGAGTGTGAGTGGAGTGTCTGGAAGTGTAAGGGTGTGTCTGAGAGTGTGGGGGGAGTGTCTGAGAGTGCAGAGGGGAGTTTCTGAGAGTGTGGGGGTAGTGTCTGAGATTGTGGGGGGTGTGTCTGGGAGTGTGGGCGTAGTGTCTTAGAGTGTGGGCGGAGTGTCTGAGAGTGTATGGGGAACATCTGAGAGTGTGGAGGGAGAGTCTGAGAGTAAGGAGGAGTGTCTGAGTGTGCAGGGAGAATGTCTGAGATTGTGGGGGGAATGTCTTAGAGTTTGGGGGGAGTGTCTGAGAGTTTGGGGGATTTTCTGAGAGCTCAGGGTGAGAGCCTGACCTTGTGGGTGGTGTGTCTGAAAGTGTAGGGGGAGTGTCTGAGAGTGTGGGGATGTGTCTGAAATTGTGGGGGAGTGTATGAGAGTGTGGGGGGCATGTCTGAGAATGTAGGGCGAGTGACTGAGAATGTGTGAGTTAGTGACTGATACTGAGGAGGAGTGTCTGAGAGTGTGGGGGGAGTGTCTGAGAGTGTATGGAGTATCTGAGAGTGTGGGGGAGGGTCTGAGAGTAAGGGGGAGTGTCTGAGTGTGCAGGGGGAATGTCTGAGATTGTGTGGGGAATGTCTTAGAGTTTGGGGGGAGTGTCTCAGAGTGTGGGCGGAGTATCTGAGAGTGTGGGCGGAGTGTCTGAGAGTGTGGGCGGAGTGTCTGAGAGCGCAGAGGGGTGTGTCTGAGTGTGTGGGGGGAGTGTCTGAGAGTCTGGGGGAGGGTCTGAGAGTAAGGGGGAGTGTCTGAGTGTGCAGGGGGAATGTCTGAGATTGTGTGGGAATGTCTTAGAGTTTGGGGGGAGTGTCTCAGAGTGTGGGCGGAGTGTCTGAGAGTGTGGGGGAGTGTCTGAGAGTGTGGGCGGAGTGTCTGAGAGCGCAGAGGGGTGTGTCTGAGTGTGTGGGGGGAGTGTCTGGGAGTGTGGGGGTAGTGTCTTAGAGTATGGGCGGAGTGTCTGAGAGTGTATGGGGTATCTGAGAGTGTGGAGGAGGGTCTGAGAGCAAGGGGGAGTGTCTGAGTGTGCAGGGGGAATGTCTGTGATTGTGTGGGGAATGTCTTAGAGTTTGGGGGGAGTGTCTCAGAGTGTGGGCGGAATGTCTGAGAGTGTGGGCGGAGTGTCTGAGAGTGTGGGCGGAGTGTCTGAGAGCGCAGAGGGGTGTGTCTGAGAGTGTGGGGGGAGTGTCTGAGAGTGTGGGGGATGTGTCTTAGAGTTTGGGTGGAGTGTCTGAGAGTGCAGGGGGAATGTCTGAGATTGTGGGGGAGTTTCTGAGAGTGTGGGGGAGTTTCTGAGATTGCGGAGGTGTGTCTTAGATTGCGGGGGAGTGTCAGGGAATGTGGGGGTAGTGCTTAGGAATATGGGGTGTGTCTGCGAGTGTGGGGGGAGTTTCTGAGAATGTGGGTAGAATGTCTGAGAGTGTGGTGGTAGAGTCTGAGAGTGAGGCGGAGTGTCAGAAAGTGTGGGGGGGGATGTCTGAGAGTGTGGGCGGGTTGTCTTAGAATGTGTGAGGAAGGTCTGAGAGTGTGGGGGTAGTGTCTGAGAGTTTGGGTGGAGTATCTGAGATTGTGGGGGAGTGTCTGATAGTTTGGGGCAGTCTCTGAGAGTGTGGGGAGAGTGTATGAGGGTATTGGAAAGTGTCGGAGAGTGTGGGGGGAATGTCTGAGCATGTGGGGGAGTGTGTATTTGTGCAGGGGTGTTGTCTTAGAGTATGGGGGAGTGTCTGAGAGTGTACGGAGAATGTCTGAGACTGTGGAGGGAGAGCATGAGAGTAAGGGGGAGTGTCTGAGTGTGCGGGGGGAATGTCTGAGAGTGTGGGGGGAATGTCTGAGAGTGTGGGGGGAGTGTCTGAGAGTCTGGGGGGAGTGTCTGAGAGTGTGGGGGGAGTGTCTGAGAGTCTGGGGGAGTGTCTGAGAGTGTGGGGGGAGTGTTTGAGAGTGTGGGGGGAGTGTCTGAGAATGTGGGGGGAGTGTCTGAGAATGTGGGGGTTAGTGACTGATAGTGAGGAGGAGTGTTTGAGAGTGTCGGGGGGGGTGTCTGTGTGTGTGGGGGTGTGTCTGAGAGTGTGGGGGAGTGTCTGAGAATGTGTGGGTTAGTGACTGATAGTGAGGAGGAGTGTCTGAGAGTGAGGGGGTAGTGTCTGTGTGTAGGGGGGAGTGACTGAGAGTGTGGGGGAGTGTCTGAGAGTGTGGGGGAGTGTCTGAGAGCATGGGGGGTGTGTCTGAGAGTGCGGGGAGCATGTCTGAGTGTGTGGGGGAGTGTCTGAGAGTGCTGGGGGAGTGTATGAGAGGATGGGTTGAGTGTCATAGTGTGTGGGGTGTGTGTCTGATAGTTTGGGGGAGTCTCTGAGTGTGTTGGTGGAGTGTCTGAGAGTGTGGGGGGAGTGTCTGAGAGTGCAGAGGGGTGTGTCTGAGTTTGTGGTGGGAGTGTCTGAGAGTGTGGAGGGGAGTGTCTGAGAGTGTGGGGTGTGTCTGAGAGGGTAGGGGTGTGTCTGAGTGCGTGTGGGTGTGTGTGGGATAGCAGGGTGAGTGTCTGAGAGCGTGGATGTGTGTCTTAGTATCTGGGGTTTGTGTCTCAGACTGTGTGGGTAGTGTCTGAGAGTTTAGCGGAGTGTCTGTGAGTGTGGGTGGGATGTCTGGGAGTGTGGGGAGAGTCTCTGACAATGCGGGGTGAGTGTCTGAGAGTGTGGGGGGAGTGTCTGAGAGTGTTGGGGGAGTGCGTAAGAGTGTTGGGGGAGTGTCTGTGTTCCTGGGGTAGCAGCTGTGAGTATGGATCGAGTATCTGAGAGTGTGGGGTTGTATCTGAGAGTGTGAGGGTGGGTGGGAGTGCGAGTGGAGTGTCTGAGAGTGTGGGGGAGTGTCTGAGAGTGCGAGGGGAGTTTCTGAGAGTGTGGGGGTAGTGTCTGAGATTGTGGGGGGAGTGTCTGGGAGTGTGGGGGTAGTGTCTGAGATTGTGGGCGGAGTGTCTGAGAGTGTATGGGGTATCTGAGAGTGTGGGGGAGTGTCTGAGAGTAAGGGAGAGTGTCTGAGTGTGCAGGGGGAATGTCTGAGATTGTGTGGGGAATGTCTTAGAGTTTGGGGGGAGTGTCTGAGAGTGTGGGCAGAGTGTCTGAGAGTGTGGGGGGAGTGTCTGAGATTGTGGGGGAGTGTCTGATAGTTTGGGGCAGTCTCTGAGAGTGTGGGGAGAGTGTCTGAGGGTATTGGAAAGTGTCAGAGAGTGTGGGGGGAATGTCTGAGCATGTGGGGGAGTGTGTATTTGTGCAGGGGTGTTGTCTTAGAGTATGGGGGGAGTATCTGAGAGTGTACGGAGAATGTCTGAGACGGTGGAGGGAGAGCATGAGAGTAAGGGGGAGTGTCTGAGTGTGCGGGGGGAATGTCTGAGAGTGTGGGGGGAATGTCTGAGAGTGTGGGGGGAATGTCTGAGAGTGTGGGGGGAATGTCTGAGATTGTGGGGGGAATGTCTTAGAGTTTGGGGGGAGTGTCTGAGAGTGTAGGGGGAACTTCCGAGAGTGTGGAGGGAGTGTCTGAGTGTAAGGGGGAGTGTCTGAGTGTGCAGGGGGAATGTCTGAGCTTGTGTGGGGAATGTCTTAGAGTTTGGGGGGAGTGTCTGAGAGTGTGGGCGGAGTGTCTGAGAGTGCGGGGGAGTGTCTGAGAGTGTGGGGGGAGTGTCTGAGAGTCTGGGGGGAGTGTCTGAGAGTCTGGGGGGAGTGTCTGAGAGTGTGGGGGGAGTGTTTGAGAGTGTGGGGGGAGTGTCTGAGTGTGTGGGAGGAGTGTCTGAGAATGTGGGGGGAGTGTCTGAGAATGTGGGTTTAGTGACTGATAGTGAGGAGGAGTGTTTGAGAGTGTTGGGGGGGGTGTCTGTGTGTGTGGGGGTGTGTCTGAGAGTGTGGGGGAGTGTCTGAGAATGTGTGGGTTAGTGACTGATAGTGAGGAGGAGTGTCTGAGAGTGAGGGGGTAGTGTCTGTGTGTAGGGGGGAGTGTTGGAGAGTGTGGGGGAGTGTCTGAGAGTGTGGGGGAGTGTCTGAGAATGTGTGGGTTAGTGACTGATAGTGAGGAGGAGTGTCTGAGAGTGAGGGGGTAGTGTCTGTGTGTAGGGGGGAGTGTCTGAGAGCGTGGGGGGTGTGTCTGAGAGTGCGGGGAGCATGTCTGATGTGTGGGGGAGTGTCTGAGAGTGCTGGGGGAGTGTATGAGAGGATGGGTTGAGTGTCATAGTGTGTGGGGTGTGTGTCTGATAGTTTGGGGGAGTCTCTGAGTGTGTTGGTGGAGTGTCTGAGAGTGTGTGGGAGTGTCTGAGAGTGTGGGGGGATATCTGAGCATGTGGGGGACTCTCTGAGTGCAGAGGGGAGTGTCTGAGAGTGCGGGGGAGTATTGGAGAGTGTGGGGGGAGTGTCTGAGAGTGCAGAGGGATGTATCTGAGTGTGTGGTGGGAGTGTCTGAGAGTGTGGGGGGAATGTCTGAGAGTGCGTGGCTGTTTCTGAGAATGTGGGGGGAGTGTCTGAGAGTGCAGAGGGGAGTTTCTGAGAGTGTGGGGGTTGTGTCTGAGATTGTGGGGGGAGTGTCTGGGAGTGCGGGGGTAGTGTCTTAGAGTGTGGGTGGAGTGTCTGAGAGTGCGGGGGAGTATCTGAGAGTGTGGGGGGAGTGTCTGAGAGTGCAGAGGGGTGTGTCTGAGTGTGTGGTGGGAGTGTCTGAGAGTGTGGGGGGGTGTCTGAGAGTGTGGGGTTTGTCTGAGAGTGCAAGGGAGTGTCTATGAATGTGGGGGAGTGTCTGAGAGTAAGGGGGAGTGTCTGAGTGTGCAGGGGGAATGTCTGAGATTGTGGGGGGAATGTCTTAGAGTTTGGGGGCAGTGCCTGGGAGTGTGGTGGGGGGATGTCTGAGAGTGCGGGGGGAGTGTCTGGGAATGTGGGAGAGAGTCTGAGAGTGTGGGGTAGTGTCTTAGAGTTTGGGTGGAGTGTCTGAGAGTGTGCAGGAGTTTTTGCGAGTGCAGGGTTGTCTGACAGTGCGGGGGAGTGTCTGAGAGTGTGGGGGGATGTCTGAGATTGTGGGGGAGCATCTGAGATTGTGCAGGGTTGTCTGACAGTGCAGGGGAAGTGTCGGAGAGCATGGGGGAGTGTCTGAGAGTATGGGGGAGTTTCTGAGATTGCGGAGGTGTGTCTTAGAGTGCGGGGGAGTGTCAGGGAATGTGGGGGGAGTGTCAGGGAATGTGGGGGGAGTGTTTAGGAATATGGGGTGTGTCTGCGAGTGTGGGGGGAGTTTCTGAGAATGTGGGTAGAATGTCTGAGAGTGTGGGGGTAGAGTCTGAGAGTGTGGGGGAATGCTGACAGTGCGGGGGAGTCTTTGAGATCATGGGGGGAGTGTCTGACAGTCTGGGTTGAGTGTCAGAGTGTGTGGGGGGTGTGTCTGAGAGTGTGGGGTTAGTGTCTGATAGTGAGGCGGAGTGTCAGAAAGTGTGGGGGGGGATGTCTGAGAGTGTGGGCGGGTTGGCTAAGAATGTGTGAGGAAGGTCTGAGAGTGTGGGGGTAGTGTCTGAGAGTTTGGGTGGAGTACCTGAGATTGTGGGGGAGTGTCTGATAGTTTGGGGGAGTCTCTGAGAGTGTGGGGAGAGTGTCTGAGAGTATTGGAAAGTATCTGAGAGTGTGGGGGGAATGTCTGAGCATGTGGGGGAGTGTGTATTTGTGCAGGGGTGTTGTCTTAGAGTATGGGGGGAGTGTCTGAGTGTACAGAGAACGTCTGAGTCTGTGGAGGGTGAGCATGAGAGTAAGGGAGAGTGTCTGAGTGTGCGGCGGGAATGTCTGAGAGTGTGGGGGGAGTGTCTGAGAGTGTGGGGGATATGTCTGAGAGTGTGGGGAGATGTCTGAGAGTGTGGGGGGAGTGTCTGAGAGTGTAGGGGGAACTTCTGAGAGTGTGGAGGTAGAGTCTGAGTGTAAGGGGGAAGTGTCTGAGTGTGCAGGGGGAATGTCTGATCTTGTGGGGGGAATGTCTTAGAGTTTGGGGGGAGTGTTTGAGATTGTGGGGGAGTGTCTGAGAATGTGGGGAGCTTGTCTGAGAATGTGGGGGGAGTGTCTGAGAATGTGGGGGTTAGTGACTGATAGTGAGGAGGAGTGTTTGAGAGTGTGGGGGGATGTCTGTGTGTGTGGGGGAGTGTCGGAGAGTGTGGGGGTCTGTCTGAGAATGTGGGGGTAGTGTCTGAGAATGTGGGGTTAGTGACTGATAGTGAGGAGGAGTGTCTGACAGTGAGGGGATAGTGTTTGTGTGTAGGGGGGCGTGTCGGAGAGTGTGGGGGAGTGTCTGAGAGTGCGGGGGGGGTGTCTGAGAGTGCGGGGGGCATGTCTGAGTGTGTGGGGGAGTGTCGGAGAGTGTGGGGGAGTGTCTGAGCGTGTGGGGGGAGTGTCTGTGAGTGCAGAGGGGAGTGTCTGAGAGTGCAGAGGGGAGTGTCTGAGAGTGCAGGGGGAGTGTCTGAGAGTGTGGGGGGAGTGTCTGAGAGTGTGGGGGAGTGTCTGAGAGTGTGGGGGTAGTGTCTGAGAGTTTGGGTGGAGTACCTGAGATTGTGGGGGAGTGTCTGATAGTTTGGGGGAGTCTCTGAGAGTGTGGGGAGAGTGTCTGAGAGTATTGGAAAGTATCTGAGAGTGTGGGGGGAATGTCTGAGCATGTGGGGGAGTGTGTATTTGTGCAGGGGTGTTGTCTTAGAGTATGGGGGGAGTGTCTGAGTGTACAGAGAACGTCTGAGACTGTGGAGGGAGAGCATGAGAGTAAGGGAGAGTGTCTGAGTGTGCGGAGGGAATGTCTGAGAGTGTGGGGGGAGTGTCTGAGAGTGTGGGGGATATGTCTGAGAGTGTGGGGAGATGTCTGAGAGTGTGGGGGGAGTGTCTGAGAGTGTAGGGGGAACTTCTGAGAGTGTGGAGGTAGAGTCTGAGTGTAAGGGGGAAGTGTCTGAGTGTGCAGGGGGAATGTCTGATCTTGTGGGGGGAATGTCTTAGAGTTTGGGGGGAGTGTTTGAGATTGTGGGGGAGTGTCTGAGAATGTGGGGAGCTTGTCTGAGAATGTGGGGGGAGTGTCTGAGAATGTGGGGGTTAGTGACTGATAGTGAGGAGGAGTGTTTGAGAGTGTGGGGGGATGTCTGTGTGTGTGGGGGAGTGTCGGAGAGTGTGGGGGTCTGTCTGAGAATGTGGGGGTAGTGTCTGAGAATGTGGGGTTAGTGACTGATAGTGAGGAGGAGTGTCTGACAGTGAGGGGATAGTGTTTGTGTGTAGGGGGGCGTGTCGGAGAGTGTGGGGGAGTGTCTGAGAGTGCGGGGGGGGTGTCTGAGAGTGCGGGGGGCATGTCTGAGTGTGTGGGGGAGTGTCGGAGAGTGTGGGGGAGTGTCTGAGCGTGTGGGGGGAGTGTCTGTGAGTGCAGAGGGGAGTGTCTGAGAGTGCAGAGGGGAGTGTCTGAGAGTGCAGGGGGAGTGTCTGAGAGTGTGGGGGGAGTGTCTGAGAGTGTGGGGGAGTGTCTGAGAGTGTGGGGGTAGTGTCTGAGAGTTTGGGTGGAGTACCTGAGATTGTGGGGGAGTGTCTGATAGTTTGGGGGAGTCTCTGAGAGTGTGGGGAGAGTGTCTGAGAGTATTGGAAAGTATCTGAGAGTGTGGGGGGAATGTCTGAGCATGTGGGGGAGTGTGTATTTGTGCAGGGGTGTTGTCTTAGAGTATGGGGGGAGTGTCTGAGTGTACAGAGAACGTCTGAGACTGTGGAGGGAGAGCATGAGAGTAAGGGAGAGTGTCTGAGTGTGCGGAGGGAATGTCTGAGAGTGTGGGGGGAGTGTCTGAGAGTGTGGGGGATATGTCTGAGAGTGTGGGGAGATGTCTGAGAGTGTGGGGGGAGTGTCTGAGAGTGTAGGGGGAACTTCTGAGAGTGTGGAGGTAGAGTCTGAGTGTAAGGGGGAAGTGTCTGAGTGTGCAGGGGGAATGTCTGATCTTGTGGGGGGAATGTCTTAGAGTTTGGGGGGAGTGTTTGAGATTGTGGGGGGAGTGTCTGAGAATGTGGGGAGCTTGTCTGAGAATGTGGGGGGAGTGTCTGAGAATGTGGGGGTTAGTGACTGATAGTGAGGAGGAGTGTTTGAGAGTGTGGGGGGATGTCTGTGTGTGTGGGGGAGTGTCGGAGAGTGTGGGGGTCTGTCTGAGAATGTGGGGGTAGTGTCTGAGAATGTGGGGTTAGTGACTGATAGTGAGGAGGAGTGTCTGACAGTGAGGGGATAGTGTTTGTGTGTAGGGGGGCGTGTCGGAGAGTGTGGGGGGGGTGTCTGAGAGTGCGGGGGGCATGTCTGAGTGTGTGGGGGAGTGTCGGAGAGTGTGGGGGAGTGTCTGAGCGTGTGGGGGGAGTGTCTGTGAGTGCAGAGGGGAGTGTCTGAGAGTGCAGAGGGGAGTGTCTGAGAGTGCAGGGGGAGTGTCTGAGAGTGTGGGGGGAGTGTCTGAGAGTGTGGGGGAGTGTCTGAGAGTGTGGGGTTATTGTCTAAGAGTGTGGGGGGAGTGTCTGAGAGTGAGGGGGAGTGTCTGTGTGTGTGGTGGAGTATTGAAGAGTGTGGGGGAGTGTCTGAGAGTGTTGGGGGAGTGTAAGAGAGGATGGGTTGAGTGTCATAGTGTGTGGGGCGTGTGTCTGATAGTTTGGGGGAGTCTCTGAGAGTGTAGGTGGAGTGTCTGAGAGTGTGTGGGAGTGTCTGAGAGTGTGGGGGGATATCTGAGCATGTGGGGGACTCTCTGAGTGTGTGGGGGAATTTCTGAGAGTTTGGGGGTGTGTGTCTGGGTGTCAGGGCAGTGTCTGAGAGTGTGGGGGGACTGCCTGTGCATGTGCAGGAGGAGGTTCTCAGATCGTTGGGGGAGTGCGTAAGAGTGTTGGGGGAGTGTTTGTGTTTCTGGGGGAGCATCTGTGAGTATGGATCAAATAACTGAGAGTGTGGGGTTGTATCTGAGAGTGTGAGGGTGTGTGGGAGTGCGAGGGGAGTGTCTGAGAGGGTAATGGTGTGTCTGAGAGCGTGTGGGTGTTTGTGGGATTGCAGGGGGAGTGTCTGAGAGTGTGGGGGAGTGTCTGTGTGTGTGGGGGAGTGTCAGAGAGTGTGGGGGAGTGTCGGAGAGTGTGGGGGAGTGTCTGAGAGTGTGGGGGAGTGTCGGAGAGTGTGGGGGAGTATCTGTGTGTGTGGGGGGGTGTCTGTGTGTGTGGGGGAGTGTCTGAGAGTGTGGGGGAGTGTCTGTGTGTGTGGGGGGGTGTCTGTGTGTGTGGGGGAGTGTCGGAGAGTGTGGGGGAGTGTCTGAAAATGTGTGGGTTAGTGACTGATAGTGAGGAGGAGTGTCTGAGAGTGTGGGGGGAGTGTCTGTGTGTGTGGTGGAGTGTCGGAGAGTGTGGCGGAGTGTCTTAGAGTGTGGGGGGAGTGTCTGAGAGTGTAGGGCGTGTCTGAGAGTGTGGAGGAGTGTCTTAGAGTGTGGGGTTAATGTCTAAGAGTGTGGGGGGAGTGTCTGAGAGTGCAGAGGGGATTGTCTGAGAGTGTGGGGGTAGTGTCTGAGAGTGTGGGGGGAGTGTCTGAAAGTGTAGGGGGTGCCTGAGAGTGTGGGGGAGTATCTGTGTGTGTGGGGGAGTGTCAGAGAGTGTGGGGGAGTGTCTGAGAGTGTGGTGTTAGTGTCTGAGAGTGTGGGGGGGTGTCTGAGAGTGCGGGGGGAGTGTCTGGAAGTGTGTGGGGAGTGTCGGAGAGTGTGGGGGGAGTGTCTGTGTGTGTGGTGGAGTGTCGGAGAGTGTGGGGCGGAGTGTCTTAGAGTGTGGGGGGAGTGTCTGAGAGTGTGGTGTTAGTGTCTGAGAGTGTGGGGGGGTGTCTGAGAGTGCGGGGGGAGTGTCTGGAAGTGTGTGGGGAGTGTCGGAGAGTGTGGGGGGAGTGTCTGTGTGTGTGGTGGAGTGTCGGAGAGTGTGGGGGGGAGTGTCTTAGAGTGTGGGGGGAGTGTCTGAGAGTGTGGTGTTAGTGTCTGAGAGTGTGGGGGGGTGTCTGAGAGTGCGGGGGGAGTGTCTGGAAGTGTGTGGGGAGTGTCGGAGAGTGTGGGGGGAGTGTCTGTGTGTGTGGTGGAGTGTCGGAGAGTGTGGGGGGGAGTGTCTTAGAGTGTGGGGGGAGTGTCTGAGAGTGTAGGGCATGTCTGAGAGTGTGGAGGAGTGTCTGAGAGTGTGGAGTTAATGTCTAAGAGTGTGGGGGGAGTGTCTGAGAGTGCAGAGGGGATTGTCTGAGAGTGTGGGGGGAGTGTCTGAAAGTGTAGGGGGTGTCTGAGAGTGTGGGGGAGTATCTGTGTGTGTGGGGGAGTGTCAGAGAGTGTGGGGTAGTGTCCGAGAATGTGGGGGGAGTGTCTGAGAATGTGTTGTTTGTGACTGATAGTGAGGAGAAGTGTCTAAGGGTGTCAGGGGTGTGTCTGTGTGTGTGGTGGAGTGTGTGAGAGTGTGGGGTTAGTGTCAAAGAGTGTGGGGGAGTGTCTGAGAGTGTGGTGTTAGTGTCTGAGAGTGTGGGGGGGTGTCTGAGAGTGCGGGGGGAGTGACTGGAAGTGTGTGGGGAGTGTCGGAGAGTGTGGGGGGAGTGTCTGAGAGTGCGGGGGAGTGTCTGAGAGTGCGGGGGGAATGTCTGAGATTGTGGGGGGATTGTCTGAGAGTGCGGGGTAGTGTCTAAGAGTGTGTGGGGAGTGTCTAAGAGTGTAGGGGTGTGTCTGAGAGAGTGTGGGTGTCTGTGGGAGTGCGAGGGGAATGTCTGAGAGTGCGGGAGGATTGTCTGTGAGTGTGTGGGTGTGTCTGAGAGTGTGGGGGGAGTGTCTGAGAGTGTGGGGGGATGTCTGAGTGCGGGGGACTGTCTGTGAGTGTGGGGGAGTGTCTGAGATTGTGGGGGAGTCTCTGAGAGTGCGGGGGAGTGTCTGAGAGTATGGGGGGGATGTCTGAGAGTGTGGGGGAGTGTCTGAGAGTGCGAGGGGAGTGTCTGAGAGTGTAGGGCGTGTCTTAGAGTGTGGGGGAGTGTCTGAGAGTGTGGGGTTAGTGTCTAAGAGTGTGGGGGGAGTGTCTGAGAGTGAGGGGGAATGTCTGAGAGTTTGGGGGGAGTGTCTGAGAGTGCAGAGGGGATTGTCTGAGAGTGTGGGGGGAGTTTCTGAGAATGTGGGGGGGGATGTCTGAGAGTGCGGGGGGAGTGTCTGAGAGTTTGGGGGGAGTGTCTGAGAGCGTGCGGGGAGTGTCAGAGAGTGCGGGGTTGTTACTGAGAGTGTGGGGGAGTGTCTGAGAGTTTGGGGGGGAGTGTCGGAGAGTGTGGGGGGAGTGTCTGAGAGTGCGGGGAGAGTGTCTGAGAGCGTGGGGGGGGATGTCGGAGAGTGCGGGTGGAATGTCTGAGAATGTGGGGCGAGTGTCTGAGAGTGTTGGGGGAGAGTCTGAGAGTGCGGGGTTGTGTCTTAGAGTTTGAGGGGAGTGTCTGAGAGTGTGGGGGAGTGTCTGAATGTGCGGC
Organism: Carcharodon carcharias; assembly: GCF_017639515.1. Classification (NCBI taxonomy): domain Eukaryota; kingdom Metazoa; phylum Chordata; class Chondrichthyes; order Lamniformes; family Lamnidae; genus Carcharodon; species Carcharodon carcharias. The sequence goes on from NC_054495.1 coordinate 9,805,935, forward strand.
TGGTGTGTGGAGGGTTTCTGAGAGTGTGAGGGAAGTTTCTTAGAATTTGTGGGGAGTTTCTGAGAGTGTGAGGGAAGTGTCTTAGAGCATGGGGGGAGTGTCTGAGAGTGTGGGGGAGTGTTTGCGAGTGTAGGGGAGCGTCTGAGATTGTGCAGGATTGTCTGACAGTGCGGGGGAAGTGTCCGAGAGCATGGGGGATTGTCTGAGAGTGTGGGGGGAGTGTCTGAGAATGTGGGGGGGGATGTCTGAGAGTGTGGGGGGGAGTGTCTGAGAGTTTGGGGGGAGTGTCTGAGAGTGTGCGGGGAGTGTCAGAGAGTGCGGGGTTGTTACTGAGAGTGTGGGGGGAGTGTCTGAGAGTGCGGGGGGAGTGTCTGAGAGCGTGGGGGGGGATGTCGGAGAGTGCGGGTGGAATGTCTGAGAATGTGGGGCGAGTGTCTGAGAGTGTTGGGGGAGAGTCTGAGAGTGCGGGGTTGTGTCTTAGAGTTTGGGGGGAGTGTCTGAGAGTGTGGGGGAGTGTCTGAATGTGCGGCTGGTGTGTGGAGGGTTTCTGAGAGTGTGAGGGAAGTTTCTTAGAATTTGTGGGGAGTTTCTGAGAGTGTGAGGGGAGTGTCTTAGAGCGTGGGGGGAGTGTCTGAGAGTGTGGGGGAGTGTTTGCGAGTGTAGGGGAGCGTCTGAGATTGTGCAGGATTGTCTGACAGTGCGGGGGAAGTGTCTGAGAGCATGGGGGATTGTCTGAGAGTGTGGGGGAGTTTCTGAGATTGCGGATGTGTGTCTTAGAGTGCGGGGGTGTGTCAGGGAATGTGGGGGGAGTGTCTGACAGTGTGTGGGACTGTCTAGGAATATGGGGTGTGTCAGCGAGTGTGGGGGGAGATTCTGAGAATGTGGAGGGAGAGTCTGAGAGTAAGGGGGAGTGTATGAGTTTGCAGGTGGAATGTCTGAGATTGTGGGGGGGATGTCTTAGAGTTTGAGGGGAGTGTCTGAGAGTGTGGGGGGAGGGTCTGAGATTGTGGGGGGATTGTCTGAGAGTGCGGGGTAGTGTCTGTGAGTGCGTGGGAGTGTCTGAGAGTGTGTGGGGAGTGTCTGAGAGTGTGGGGGAGTGTCTGAGAGTGTGGGGGGATGTCTGAGAGTGTAGGGGAGTGTCTGAGAGTGTGGGGGGAGTGTCTGAGAGTGTGGGGTGTTTTCTGAGCATGTGGGGGACTCTCTGAGAGTGTGGGGGAGTGTCTGAGAGTGTGGGGGGAGTGTCTGAGAGTGTGGGGTGTTGTCTGAGCATGTGGGGGACTCTCTGAGAGTGTGGGGAGTGTCTGAGAGTGTGGGCGGAGTGTATGAGAGGTTGTTTTGAGTGTCATAGTGTGTGGGGCGTGTCTCTGATAGTTTGGGGAAGTCTCCGAGAGTGTAGGTGGAGTCTCTGAGAGTTTGTGGGAGTGTCTGAGAGTGTGGGGGGATATCTGAGCATGTGGGGGACTCTCGGAGTGTGTGGGTAATGTCTGAGAGTGTGGGGGGACTGCCTGTGTGTGTGCAGGAGGAGCTTCTGAGATTGTGGGGTGAGTGCGTAAGAGTGTTGGGGGAGTGTTTGTGTTTCTGGGGGAGCATCTGTGAGTATGGATCGAATATCTGAGAGTGTGGGTGGTATCTGAGAGTGTGAGGGTGTGTGGGAGGGCAAGGGGAGTGTCTGAGAGTGTGGATCGAGTGTCTGAGAGTGTGGGGGAGTGTCTGAGAGGGTAGGGGTGTGCCTGAGAGCGTGTGGGTGTGTGTGGGATTGCAGGGGGAGTGTCTGAGAGTGTGGATATGTGTCTTAGTGTCTGGGGTTTGTGTCTCAGACTGTGTGGGGAGTGTCTGAGAGTTTGGCGGAGTGTCTGTGAGTGTTGGGGTGGGATGTCTGGGAGTGTGAGGAGAGTGTCTGAGAGTGCGGGGGGAGCGTATGAGAGCATGGGGCATGTGTCTGAGTGTGTGGGGGGAGTGCGCAAGAGTGTTGGGGGAGTGTTTGTGTTTCTGGGGGAGCATCTGTGAATATGGATCGAATATCTGAGAGTGTGGGGTTTTATCTGAGAGTATGAGGATGTGTGGGAGTGCGAGGGGCGTGTCTGAGAGTGTGGGGGAGTATCTGAGAGGGTAGGGGTGTGTGTGAGTGCGAGAGGAGTGTCTGGGAGTGTAGGGGTGTGTCTGAGAGATTGTGGGTGTCTGTGGGAGTGCGAGGGGAATGTCTGAGAGTGCGGGGGGAATGTCTGTGACTGTGGGGGTGTGTCTGAGAGTGTGGGGGGAGTGTCTGAGAGTGTGGGGGGAGTGTCTGAGAGTGTGGGGGGAGTGTCTGAGAGTGTGGGGGGGATGTCTGAGTGCAGGGGAGTGTCATAGAGTGCAGGGGACTGTCTATGAGTGTGGGGGAGTGTCTGAGATTGTGGGGGAGTCTCTGAGAGTGCGGGGGAGTGTCTGAGAGTATGGGGGGGATGTCTGAGAGTGCGGGCGATGTCTGAGATTATGGGGGGGAGTCTGAGAGTGTGGGGAAGTGTCTGAGAGTGCAAGGGGAGTGTCTGAGAGTGCGGGGAAGTGTCTGAGAGTGTGTGGGAGTGTCTGAGAGAGGACGGGGTGTATTTCAAAATGAGGTTACAGTGTCTGAGAATGTGGGAGATTTTCTGAGAGCTCAGGGTGAGAGGCTGAGAGTGTGGTGGTGTGTCTGAGAATCTGGGGGGAGTGTCTGAGAGTCTGGGGGGAGTGTCTGAGAGTGTGGGGGAGTGTCTGAGAGTGTGGGGACATGTCTAAGTGTGTGGGAGGTGTTTCTGAGAGTGTGGGGGCCGTGTCTGAGAGTGTGCGGTGAGTGTCTTTGTGTTTGGAGGGAGTGTCTGAGAGTATGGGTGGAGTGTCTGAGTGTGTGGGGGAGTGTCTGAGAGTGTGGGGGGGATGTCTGAGCATGTGGGGGACTCTCTGACTGTGGGGGAGTGTCTCAGAGTGTGGGGGGAGTGTCTGATAGTTTGGGGGAGTCTCTGAGAGTGTGGGGGGAGTGTCTGATAGTTTCGGGGAGTCTCTGAGAGTGTGGGGGGAATGCCTGTGTGTGTGAAGGAGGAGGTTCTGAGATCGTGGGGGGGAGTGCGTAAGAGTGTTGGGGGAGTGTTTGTGTTCCTGGGGGAGCATCTGTGAGTATGGATCGAGTATCTGAGAGTGTGGGGTTGTATCTGAGAGTGTGAGGGTGTGTGGGAGTGTGAGGGGAATGTCTGAGAGTGTGGGGGAGTGTTTGGGAGTGTGGGGGTGTGTTTGGGAGTGCGAGGGGAGTTTCTGAGAGTGTGGGGGAGTGTTTGAGAGTGTGGGGGAGTGTCTGAGAGTGTGGATGTGTGTCTTAGTGTCTGGGGTTTGTGTCTCAGACTGTGTGGGGAGTGTCTGGGAGTTTGGCAGAGTGTCTGTGTGTGGGGGCGATGTCTGGGAATGCGGGGAGAGTGTCTGAGAGTGTTGGGGGAGTGTCTGAGTGTGTGGGGGAAGCGGAGTGTCAGACAGTGTGGGGCGGGATGTCTGAGTGTGTGGGTGTGTGTGGGAGTGCGAGGGGAGAGTCTGAGATTGCGGGGGAGTGTCTGAGAGTGCGGGGGGAATGTCTGTGAGTGTGGGGGTGTGCCTTAGTGTCTGGGGTTTGTGTCTCAGACTGTGTGGGGAGTGACTGGGAGTTTGGGGGAGTGTCTGAGAGCGTGGGGGGAGTGTCTTAGTGTTTGGCGGGAGTGTCTGAGTGTGCGGGGGGGAGTGTCTGAGAGAATGGGTGTGTTTCAAAGTGAGGGTGTAGTGTCTGAGAATGTGGGTGGAGTGTCTTAGAGTGTGGGGGGTATGTCTGAGAGTGTGGGTGGAGTGTCTGAGTGTAGGGGGAGTGTCTGAGAGTGTGGGGGGGATGTCTGAGAGTGTGGGGGAGTGTCTGAGAGTGCGAGGGGAGTGTCTGAGAGTGTAGGGCGTGTCTTAGAGTGTGGGGGAGTGTCTGAGAGTGTGGGGTTAGTGTCTAAGAGTGTGGGGGGAGTGTCTGAGAGTGAGGGGGAATGTCTGAGAGTTTGGGGGGAGTGTCTGAGAGTGCAGAGGGGATTGTCTGAGAGTGTGGGGGGAGTTTCTGAGAATGTGGGGGGGGATGTCTGAGAGTGCGGGGGGAGTGTCTGAGAGTTTGGGGGGAGTGTCTGAGAGCGTGCGGGGAGTGTCAGAGAGTGCGGGGTTGTTACTGAGAGTGTGGGGGAGTGTCTGAGAGTTTGGGGGGGAGTGTCGGAGAGTGTGGGGGGAGTGTCTGAGAGTGCGGGGAGAGTGTCTGAGAGCGTGGGGGGGGATGTCGGAGAGTGCGGGTGGAATGTCTGAGAATGTGGGGCGAGTGTCTGAGAGTGTTGGGGGAGAGTCTGAGAGTGCGGGGTTGTGTCTTAGAGTTTGAGGGGAGTGTCTGAGAGTGTGGGGGAGTGTCTGAATGTGCGGCTGGTGTGTGGAGGGTTTCTGAGAGTGTGAGGGAAGTTTCTTAGAATTTGTGGGGAGTTTCTGAGAGTGTGAGGGAAGTGTCTTAGAGCATGGGGGGAGTGTCTGAGAGTGTGGGGGAGTGTTTGCGAGTGTAGGGGAGCGTCTGAGATTGTGCAGGATTGTCTGACAGTGCGGGGGAAGTGTCCGAGAGCATGGGGGATTGTCTGAGAGTGTGGGGGGAGTGTCTGAGAATGTGGGGGGGGATGTCTGAGAGTGTGGGGGGGAGTGTCTGAGAGTTTGGGGGGAGTGTCTGAGAGTGTGCGGGGAGTGTCAGAGAGTGCGGGGTTGTTACTGAGAGTGTGGGGGGAGTGTCTGAGAGTGCGGGGGGAGTGTCTGAGAGCGTGGGGGGGGATGTCGGAGAGTGCGGGTGGAATGTCTGAGAATGTGGGGCGAGTGTCTGAGAGTGTTGGGGGAGAGTCTGAGAGTGCGGGGTTGTGTCTTAGAGTTTGGGGGGAGTGTCTGAGAGTGTGGGGGAGTGTCTGAATGTGCGGCTGGTGTGTGGAGGGTTTCTGAGAGTGTGAGGGAAGTTTCTTAGAATTTGTGGGGAGTTTCTGAGAGTGTGAGGGGAGTGTCTTAGAGCGTGGGGGGAGTGTCTGAGAGTGTGGGGGAGTGTTTGCGAGTGTAGGGGAGCGTCTGAGATTGTGCAGGATTGTCTGACAGTGCGGGGGAAGTGTCTGAGAGCATGGGGGATTGTCTGAGAGTGTGGGGGAGTTTCTGAGATTGCGGATGTGTGTCTTAGAGTGCGGGGGTGTGTCAGGGAATGTGGGGGGAGTGTCTGACAGTGTGTGGGACTGTCTAGGAATATGGGGTGTGTCAGCGAGTGTGGGGGGAGATTCTGAGAATGTGGGTAGATTGTCTGAGAATGTGGAGGGAGAGTCTGAGAGTAAGGGGGAGTGTATGAGTTTGCAGGTGGAATGTCTGAGATTGTGGGGGGGATGTCTTAGAGTTTGAGGGGAGTGTCTGAGAGTGTGGGGGGAGGGTCTGAGATTGTGGGGGGATTGTCTGAGAGTGCGGGGTAGTGTCTGTGAGTGCGTGGGAGTGTCTGAGAGTGTGTGGGGAGTGTCTGAGAGTGTGGGGGAGTGTCTGAGAGTGTGGGGGGATGTCTGAGAGTGTAGGGGAGTGTCTGAGAGTGTGGGGGGAGTGTCTGAGAGTGTGGGGTGTTTTCTGAGCATGTGGGGGACTCTCTGAGAGTGTGGGGGAGTGTCTGAGAGTGTGGGGGGAGTGTCTGAGAGTGTGGGGTGTTGTCTGAGCATGTGGGGGACTCTCTGAGAGTGTGGGGAGTGTCTGAGAGTGTGGGCGGAGTGTATGAGAGGTTGTTTTGAGTGTCATAGTGTGTGGGGCGTGTCTCTGATAGTTTGGGGAAGTCTCCGAGAGTGTAGGTGGAGTCTCTGAGAGTTTGTGGGAGTGTCTGAGAGTGTGGGGGGATATCTGAGCATGTGGGGGACTCTCGGAGTGTGTGGGTAATGTCTGAGAGTGTGGGGGGACTGCCTGTGTGTGTGCAGGAGGAGCTTCTGAGATTGTGGGGTGAGTGCGTAAGAGTGTTGGGGGAGTGTTTGTGTTTCTGGGGGAGCATCTGTGAGTATGGATCGAATATCTGAGAGTGTGGGTGGTATCTGAGAGTGTGAGGGTGTGTGGGAGGGCAAGGGGAGTGTCTGAGAGTGTGGATCGAGTGTCTGAGAGTGTGGGGGAGTGTCTGAGAGGGTAGGGGTGTGCCTGAGAGCGTGTGGGTGTGTGTGGGATTGCAGGGGGAGTGTCTGAGAGTGTGGATATGTGTCTTAGTGTCTGGGGTTTGTGTCTCAGACTGTGTGGGGAGTGTCTGAGAGTTTGGCGGAGTGTCTGTGAGTGTTGGGGTGGGATGTCTGGGAGTGTGAGGAGAGTGTCTGAGAGTGCGGGGGGAGCGTATGAGAGCATGGGGCATGTGTCTGAGTGTGTGGGGGGAGTGCGCAAGAGTGTTGGGGGAGTGTTTGTGTTTCTGGGGGAGCATCTGTGAATATGGATCGAATATCTGAGAGTGTGGGGTTTTATCTGAGAGTATGAGGATGTGTGGGAGTGCGAGGGGCGTGTCTGAGAGTGTGGGGGAGTATCTGAGAGGGTAGGGGTGTGTGTGAGTGCGAGAGGAGTGTCTGGGAGTGTAGGGGTGTGTCTGAGAGATTGTGGGTGTCTGTGGGAGTGCGAGGGGAATGTCTGAGAGTGCGGGGGGAATGTCTGTGACTGTGGGGGTGTGTCTGAGAGTGTGGGGGGAGTGTCTGAGAGTGTGGGGGGAGTGTCTGAGAGTGTGGGGGGAGTGTCTGAGAGTGTGGGGGGGATGTCTGAGTGCAGGGGAGTGTCATAGAGTGCAGGGGACTGTCTATGAGTGTGGGGGAGTGTCTGAGATTGTGGGGGAGTCTCTGAGAGTGCGGGGGAGTGTCTGAGAGTATGGGGGGGATGTCTGAGAGTGCGGGCGATGTCTGAGATTATGGGGGGGAGTCTGAGAGTGTGGGGAAGTGTCTGAGAGTGCAAGGGGAGTGTCTGAGAGTGCGGGGAAGTGTCTGAGAGTGTGTGGGAGTGTCTGAGAGAGGACGGGGTGTATTTCAAAATGAGGTTACAGTGTCTGAGAATGTGGGAGATTTTCTGAGAGCTCAGGGTGAGAGGCTGAGAGTGTGGTGGTGTGTCTGAGAATCTGGGGGGAGTGTCTGAGAGTCTGGGGGGAGTGTCTGAGAGTGTGGGGGGAGTGTCTGAGAGTGTGGGGACATGTCTAAGTGTGTGGGAGGTGTTTCTGAGAGTGTGGGGGCCGTGTCTGAGAGTGTGCGGTGAGTGTCTTTGTGTTTGGAGGGAGTGTCTGAGAGTATGGGTGGAGTGTCTGAGTGTGTGGGGGAGTGTCTGAGAGTGTGGGGGGGATGTCTGAGCATGTGGGGGACTCTCTGACTGTGGGGGGAGTGTCTCAGAGTGTGGGGGGAGTGTCTGATAGTTTGGGGGAGTCTCTGAGAGTGTGGGGGGAGTGTCTGATAGTTTCGGGGAGTCTCTGAGAGTGTGGGGGGAATGCCTGTGTGTGTGAAGGAGGAGGTTCTGAGATCGTGGGGGGGAGTGCGTAAGAGTGTTGGGGGAGTGTTTGTGTTCCTGGGGGAGCATCTGTGAGTATGGATCGAGTATCTGAGAGTGTGGGGTTGTATCTGAGAGTGTGAGGGTGTGTGGGAGTGTGAGGGGAATGTCTGAGAGTGTGGGGGAGTGTTTGGGAGTGTGGGGGTGTGTTTGGGAGTGCGAGGGGAGTTTCTGAGAGTGTGGGGGAGTGTCTGAGAGTGTGGGGGAGTGTCTGAGAGTGTGGATGTGTGTCTTAGTGTCTGGGGTTTGTGTCTCAGACTGTGTGGGGAGTGTCTGGGAGTTTGGCAGAGTGTCTGTGTGTGGGGGCGATGTCTGGGAATGCGGGGAGAGTGTCTGAGAGTGTTGGGGGAGTGTCTGAGTGTGTGGGGGAAGCGGAGTGTCAGACAGTGTGGGGCGGGATGTCTGAGTGTGTGGGTGTGTGTGGGAGTGCGAGGGGAGAGTCTGAGATTGCGGGGGAGTGTCTGAGAGTGCGGGGGGAATGTCTGTGAGTGTGGGGGTGTGCCTTAGTGTCTGGGGTTTGTGTCTCAGACTGTGTGGGGAGTGTCTGGGAGTTTGGGGGAGTGTCTGAGAGTGTGGGGGGAGTGTCTTAGTGTTTGGCGGGAGTGTCTGAGTGTGCGGGGGGGAGTGTCTGAGAGAATGGGTGTGTTTCAAAGTGAGGGTGTAGTGTCTGAGAATGTGGGTGGAGTGTCTTAGAGTGTGGGGGGTATGTCTGAGAGTGTGGGTGGAGTGTCTGAGTGTAGGGGGAGTGTCTGAGAGTGTGGGGGGGATGTCTGAGCGAGTGGGGGAGTGTTTGAGTGTACGGGGGGAGTGTCTGAGAGTGTGGGGGAGCATCTGATAGTTTGGGGGAGTCACTGAGAGTGTGGGGGGAGTATCTTAGAGGGTGGGGTAGTGTCTTAGAGTGTGGAGGGAGTGTCTTAGTGTTTGTGGGGAGTGTCTGAGAGTGTAGTTGGAGTGTCTGAGAGTACAGGTGGAGTGTTTGAGAGTGTTGGGAGAGTGTCTGAGAGTGTGGCGGGAGTAACTTAGAGTGTGGGGGTTGTATCTTAGAGTGTGGGGGAAGTGTCTGAGAGAGTGCGGGAGTGTCTGAGAGCGTGGGGGAGCATCTGATAGTTTGGGGTTGTCTCTGAGAGTGTGGAGAAGTACCTTAGAGTGCGGGGTAGTGTCTTAGAGTGTGGGGGGAGTGTCTTAGAGTGTGGGGGGGGATGCCTGAGCGAGTGGGGGAGTGTTTGAGTGTACGGGGGGAGTGTCTGAGAGTGTGGGGGGAGTATCTTAGAGGGTGGTGGGAGTATCTGAGAGTGCGGGGTAGTGTCTTAGAGTGCGGGAGGAGTGTCTTAGTGTTTGGTGGAAGTGTCTGAAAGTGTAGGTGGAGTGTCTGACAGTGTGGGGGAGTGTCTGACAGTGTGGGGGAGTGTCTGAGAGTGTGGGGGAGTGTCTGACAGTGTGGGGGAGTGTCTGAGAGTGTGGGGTGGGATGTCTGAGCGTGTGGGGGACTCTCTGAGTGTGTGGGGGCGTGTCTGAGAGTGCGGGTGTGGGTGTCTGAGAGTGTGGGGGGAATGCCTGTGTGTGTGCAGGAGGAGGTCCTGAGATCATGGGGTGAGTGCATAAGAGTGTTGGGGGGGTGTTTGTGTTCCTGGGGTAGCAGCTGTGAGTATGGATCGAGTATCTGAGAGTGTGGGGTTGTATCTGAGAGTGTGAGGGAGTGTGGGAGTGCGAGGGGAGTGTCTGAGAGTGTGGGGTGTGTGTCTCAGTGTCTGAGGTGTGTGTCTCAGACTGTGTGGGGAGTCTCTGAGAGTGGGGGACAGTTTCTGATAGTGTGGGGGGAGAGTCTGAGAGTGTGGGGGGAGTGTCTGAGAGTGCGGGGAGAGAGTCTGAGAGTGTGGGCGGAGTGTCTGAGAGTGCGGGGGGAGAGTCTGAGAGTGCGGGGGGAGGGTCTGAGAGTGCGGGGGTAGAGTCTGAGAGTGCGGGGGAGTGTCTGAGAGTGTGGAGGGAGTGTCTGAGAGTGTGGGGGGAGTGTCTGAGAGTGCGGGGGGAGAGTCTGAGAGTGTGGGAGGAGAGTCTGAGAGTGCGGGGGGAGAGTCTGAGAGTGTGAGGGGAGTGTCTGAGAGTGTAGGGTAGTCTCTGAGAGTGTGGGGGGAGTGTCTGAGTGTGTGGGTGAAGTGTCTGAAATTGTGGGGGGAGTCTCTGGGTGGGGAGTTGGAGTTGGGGTTGGGGGTGTGGAGTTGGGGTTGAGGGGGATGAAGTTAGGTTTGTGGGTCGTGCATATGGGGGGTGTTGGGTGGGGGGGTGGATTTGGGGTTGGGGCGGGTGTTGTGGAGTTCGGGAGATTGGGTGGTGTGGAGTTTGGGTTGAGGGGATTGGAGTTGTGGAGTGGGGGGGAGGAGTTGGGGTGTTGGATGGGAGTGTATTGGGTGGGGTGGAGTTGAGGTTGAGGGAGGTGTGTTGGACTGTAATTGGGGTTTAGGGGGGTGGAGTTGGGGAGGGGTGGTGGTGTTGGTGTTGAGGGTTCGGTGGGGGCGGGGGTGTAGTTGGGAGTTGGGGGTTGGGCGGGTTGTAGTTGGGGTTGAGGGGGGTGTAGTTGGGGATGGGGGTTGTACTTGGGGAGGGTGTGGATTGAGCAGGGTGGATTTGGGGTTGAGGGGGGTGTAGTTGGGGATGGGGGTTGTAGTTGGGGAGGGGGTGGATTGAGTGGGGTGGAGTTTGGGATGGGGTGGAGTTGGGGTTGGGGATTATGGGGGGATGCAGTTGGGGAGATGGGGTTTGGCGGGGGTGGGGTTGGGGATGGGGGGTGTAGTTGGGGTTTATTGCGGGGGTGGTGTAGTTGGGGGGTTGGGGGGCTGGGTTTGGGGATCGGGCTTGAGGTTTGGGGGGTGTAGTTGGGGTTTGTTAGAGGGGGGTGGGTGTATTTGGGGAGTTGGAGTTTGGTGGGGGCGGGGTTGGGGATGGGGGGGTGCAGTTGGGGTTTGTTGGGGGGGCAGTGTAGTTGGGGGGTTGGGGGGCTAGGGTTGGGGATGGGGTGGTGGATTGGGCTTGGGGTTTGAGGGGTGGGTGTAGTTGGGGTTTGTTGGAGGGTCTTGGGTGTAGTTGGGGATTTGGAGTTTGGTGGGGGTGGCTTTGGGGATGGGGGGCGTAATTGGCTTTGGGGATGGGGAGTAGATTGGGCTTGGGGTTTGGGGGGTTGTAGTTTGGGACTTGGGGTTTGGAGGGGGCGGAGTTGGGGATGGGGGGTGGATTGGGGTTTGGAGGTGTAGTTGGGGTTTGTTGGAGGGGGTGGGTGTTGTTGGGGAGTTGGGGTTTGGAGGGGATGGGGGGGTGGATTGGGTCTTGGAGGTGTAGTTGGGGTTTGTTGGAGGGGGGTGGGTATAGTTGGGGAGTTGGGGTTTGGCGGAGGCGGAGTTGGGGATGGGGGGCATGGATTGGGGTTTGGGGGTGTAGTTGGGGTTTGTTGGAGGGGGTGGGTGGAGTTGGGGAGTTGGGGTTTGGCGGGGGCGGAGTTGGGGATGGGGGGTGGATTGGGGTTTGGAGGTTTAGTTGGGGTTTGTTGGAGGGGGGTGGGTATAGTTGGGGAGTTGGGGTTTGGGTGCGGGATGTAGTTGGGGTTTGTTGGGTGGGGGCTGTGGTTGGGGTTTGGGTGGGGGCTGTAGTTGGGGTTTGTTGGGTGAGGATGTGGTTGGGGTTTGGGTGTGGGCTGTAGTTGGGGTTTGTTGGGTGGGGGGTGTAGTTGGGGTTTGGGTGGGGGCTGTATTTGGGGTTTGTTGGGTGGGGGCTGTAGTTGGGGTTTGTTGGGTGGGGAGCTGTGGTTGGGGTTTGGGTGGGGCTGTGTGTGGGGTTTGTTGGGTGGGGGCTGTAGTTGGGGCTTGGGTGGGGGCTGTGGTTGGGGTTTGGGTGGAGGCTGTGGTTGGGGTTTGTTGGGTGGGGCTGTAGTTGGGGTTTGGGTGGGGGCTGTGGTTGGGGTTTGGGTGGGGGGGTGTAGTTGGGGTTTGGGTGGGGCGGTGTAGTTGGGGTTTGGGTGGGGGGTGTAGTTGGGGTTTGGGTGGGGGGGTGTAGTTGGGGTTTGGGTGGGGGGGCGTAGTTGGGGTTTGGGTGGGGGGGTGTAGTTGGGGTTTGGGTGGGGGGGTGTAGTTGGGGTTTGGGTGGGTGGCGCGGTGTAGTTGGGGATGGGTGGGGGGGTGTAGTTGGGGTTTGGGTGGGGGGTGTAGTTGGGGTTTGGGTGGGGGGGTGCATTTGGGGTTTGGGTGGGGGGTGTAGTTGGGGTTTGGGTGGGAGGGTGTAGTTGGGGTATGGGTGGGGGCGTGGTGTTGTTGGGGTTTGGGTGGTGGGGTGTAGTTGGGGTTTGGGAGGGGGTTTGTAGTTGGGGTTTGGGAGGGGGTGTAGTTGGGGTTTTGGGGTTTGGGTGGGGGGTTGTAGTTGGGGTTTGGGTGGGGGTGTAGTTGCGGTTTGGGAGGGGGGGTGTAGTTGGGGTTTGGGAGGGGGGTGTAGTTGGGGTTTGGGTGGGGAGGTGTAGTTGGGGTTTGGGTGGGGGGTGTAGTTGGGGTTTGTTGGGTGGGGGGGTGTAGTTGGGATTTGGGCGGGGGGGTGTAGTTGGGGTTTGGATGGGGGGTGTAGCTGGGGTTTGGGTGGGGGGGAGTAGTTGGGGTTTGTTGGGTGGGGGGGTGTAGTTGGGGTTTGGATGGGGGGCACGGTGTAGTTGGGGTTTGGGTGGGCGGGTGTAGTTGGGGTTTGGGTGGGCGGGTGTGGTTGGGGTTTGCTGGGTGGGGGGGTGTAGTTGGGGTTTGGGTGGGGAGGTGTAGTTGGGGTTTGGGTGGGGGGTGTAGTTGGGGTTTGGGTGGGGGGGTGTAGTTGGGGTTTGTTGGGTGGGGGGGTGTAGTTGGGGTTTGGGTGGGGGGCGCGGTGTAGTTGGGGTTTGGGTGGGGGCTGTGGTTGTGGTTTGGGTGGGGGCTGTAGTTGGGGTTTGGGTGGGGGAGTGTAGTTGGGGTTTGGGTGGGGGGTGTAGTTGGGGTTTGGATGGGGGTGTAGTTGGGGTTGGTGGGGGTTGTAGTTGGGGTTTGGGTGGGGGCTGTAGTTGGGGTTTGGGCGGGGGGGTGTAGTTGGGGTTTGGGTGGGGGCTGTGTTTGGGGTTTGGATGGGGGATGCAGTTGGGGTTTGGGAGGGGGCTGTGGTTGGTGTTTGGGTGGGGGCTGTAGTTGGGCTTTGGGTGGGGGCTGTGGTTGGGGTTTGTTGGGTGGGGGCTGTAGTTGGGGTTTGGGTGGGGTCTGTGGTTGGGGTTTGAGTGGGGGGGTGTAGTTGGGGATTGGGTGGGGGGGGTGTAGTTGGGGTTTGGGTGGGGAGTTTAGTTGGGGTTTGGGTGGGGGCGCGGTGTAGTTGGGTTTTGGGTGGGGGGTGTAGTTGGGGTTTGGGAGGGGGGTGTAGTTGGGGTTTGGGAGGGGGGGTGTAGTTGGGGTTTGGGTGGGGGGGTGTAGTTGGGGTTTGGGTGGGGGGGTGTAGTTGGGGTTTGGGTGGGGGGCGCGGTGTAGTTGGGGTTGGGTGGGGGGGTGTAGTTGGGGTTTGGGTGGGGGGTGTAGTTGGGGTTTGGGTGGGGGGGTGCATTTGGGGTTTGGGTGGGGGGTGTAGTTGGGGTTTGGGTGGGAGGGTGTAGTTGGGGTATGGGTGGGGGCGCGGTGTTGTTGGGGTTTGGGTGGTGGGGTGTAGTTGGGGTTTGGGAGGGGGTTTGTAGTTGGGGTTTGGCAGGGGGTGTAGTTGGGGTTTTGGGGTTTGGGTGGGGGGTTGTAGTTGGGGTTTGGGTGGGGGTGTAGTTGCGGTTTGGGAGGGGGGGTGTAGTTGGGGTTTGGGAGGGGGGTGTAGTTGGGGTTTGGGTGGGGAGGTGTAGTTGGGGTTTGGGTGGGGGGTGTAGTTGGGGTTTGTTGGGTGGGGGGGTGTAGTTGGGATTTGGGTGGGGGATGTAGTTGGGGTTTGGATGGGGGGTGTAGCTGGGGTTTGGGTGGGGGGGAGTAGTTGGGGTTTGTTGGGTGGGGGGGTGTAGTTGGGGTTTGGATGGGGGGCACGGTGTAGTTGGGGTTTGGGTGGGCGGGTGTAGTTGGGGTTTGGGTGGGCAGGTGTGGTTGGGGTTTGCTGGGTGGGGGGGTGTAGTTGGGGTTTGGGTGGGGAGGTGTAGTTGGGGTTTGGGTGGGGGGTGTAGTTGGGTTTTGGGTGGGGTTGTAGTTGGGGTTTGGGAGGGGGGTGTAGTTGGGGTTTGGGAGGGGGGGTGTAGTTGGGGTTTGGGTGGGGGTGTGTATTTGGGGTTTGGGTGGGGGGCGCGGTGTAGTTGGGGTTTGGGTGGGGGGGTGTAGTTGGGGTTTGGCTGGGGGGCGGTGTAGTTGGGGTTTGGGTGGCGGGGGCAGTGTAGTTGGGGTTTGGGTGGGGGGGCAATGTAGTTGGGGTTTGGGTGGGGGGCGCGGTGTAGTTGGGGTTTTGGTGGGGGGTGTATTTGGGGTTTGGGGGGTGCGGTGTAGTTGGGGTTTGGGTGGGGGGGTGTAGTTGAGGTTTGGGTGGGGGGGTGTAGTTGGGGTTTGTTGGGTGGGGGGGTGTAGTTGGTTGTTGGGGGTGGGTGTGGTGTAGCTTGGGTTTGGGTGGGGGGTGCGGTGTTGTTGGGGTTTGGGTGGTGGGGTGTAGCTGGGGTTTGGGTGTGGGGTGCGGTGTAGTTGGGGTTTGGGTGGGGGGTGTAGCTGGGATTTGGGTGGGGGGCGCGGTGTAGCTGGTGTTTGGGTGGGGGTGTGTAGTTGGGGTTTGGGTGGGGGGTGTAGTTGGGGTTTGGGTGAGGGGCGTTGTAGTTGGGGTTTGGGTGGCGGGGGCAGTGTAGTTGGGGTTTGGGTGGGGGGGCAATGTAGTTGGGGTTTGGGTGGGGGGCGCGGTGTAGTTGGGGTTTTGGTGGGGAGGTGTAGTTGGGGTTTGGTGGGTGCGGTGTAGTTGGGGTTTGGGTGGGGGGGTGTAGTTGAGGTTTGGGTGGGGGGGGTGTAGTTGGGGTTTGTTGTGTGGGGGGGTGTAGTTGGTTGCTGGGGGTGGATGTGGTGTAGCTTGGGTTTGTGTGTGGGGTGCGGTGTTGTTGGGGTTTGGGTGGTGGGGTGTAGCTGGGGTTTGGGTGTGGGGTGCGGTGTATTTGGGGTTTGGGTGGTGGGGTGTAGCTGGGGTTTGGGTGTGGGGTGCGGTGTATTTGGGGTTTGTGTGGGGGGTGTAGCTGGGATTTGGGTGGGGGGCGCGCTGTAGTTGGTGTTTGGGTGGGGGGTGTAGTTGGGGTTTGGGTGGGGGGTGTAGTTGGGGTTTGGGTGGGGGGCTGTGTAGTTGGGGTTTGGGTGTGGGGGGCAGTGTAGTTGGGGTTTGGGTGGGGGGGCAATGTAGTTGGGGTTTGGGTGGGGGGCGCGGTGTAGTTGGGGTTTTGGTGGTGGGGTGTAGTTGGGGTTTGGGGGGTGCGGTGTAGTTGGGGTTTGGGTGGGGGGCTGTGTAGTTGGGGTTTGGGTGGGGGGCAGTGTAGTTGGGGTTTGGGTTGGGGGTGCGGAGTAGTTGGGGGTTGGGGGTGGGGGGGCTGTAGCTGGGGTTTGGGTGGGGGGTGTAGTTGGGGTTTGTTGGGGGGCTGTGGTTGGGGTTTGGGGGGGTCTAGCTGGGGTTGGTTGGGGAGGTGCAGAGTAGTTGGGGTTTGGCTGCGGGGCGCGGTGTAGTTGGGGTTTGTTGGGTGGGGGGCTGTGATTAGGGTTTGGGTGGGTGGGCTGTAGTTGGGGTTTGTTGGGTGGGGGGGTGTAGTTGGGGTTTGGGTGGGGGGGTGTAGTTGGGGTTTGGGTGGGGGGTTGTAGTTGGGGTTTGGGTGGGGGGCGCGGTGTAGTTGGGGAGTTGGGCCGGGGTTGGCGGTGGGTGGGGTGTAGCTGGGGTTTGGGTGGGGGTGTGTAGTTGGGGTTTGGGTGGGCGGGTGTGGTTGGGGTTTGCTGGGTGGGGGGTGTAGTTGGGGTTTGGGTGGGGAGGTGTAGTTGGGGTTTGGGTGGGGGGTGTAGTTGGGGTTTGGGTGGGGGGGTTGTAGTTGGGGTTTGTTGGGTGGGGGGGTGTAGTTGGGGTTTGGGTGGGGGGCGCGGTGTAGTTGGGGTTTGGGTGGGGGCTGTGGTTGTCGTTTGGGTGGGGGCTGTAGTTGGGGTTTGGGTGGGGGGGTGTAGTTGGGGTTTGGGTGGGGGGTGTAGTTGGGGTTTGGATGGGGGTGTAGTTGGGGTTGGTGGGGGTTGTAGTTGCGGTTTGGGTGGGGGCTGTAGTTGGGGTTTGGATGGGGGGGCGCGGTGTAGTTGGGGTTTGGGTGGGCGGGTATAGTTGGGGTTTGGGTGGGCGGGTGTGGTTGGGGTTTGCTGGGTGGGGGGGTGTAGTTGGGGTTTGGGTGGGGAGGTGTTGTTGGGGTTTGGGTGGGGGGTGTAGTTGGGGTTTGGGTGGGGGTGTAGTTGGGGTTTGTTGGGTGGGGGGGTGTAGTTGGGGTTTGGTTGGGGGCGCGGTGTAGTTGGGGTTTGGGTGGGGGCTGTGGTTGTGGTTTGGGTGGGGGCTGTATTTGGGGTTTGGGTGGGGGGGTGTAGTTGGGGTTTGGGTGGGGGGTGTAGTTGGGGTTTGGATGGGGGTGTAGTTGGGGTTGGTGGGGGTTGTAGTTGGGGTTTGGGTGGGGGCTGTAGTTGGGGTTTGGGCGGGGGGGTGTAGTTGGGGTTTGGGTGGGGACTGTGGTTGGTGTTTGGGTGGGGGCTGTAGTTGGGCTTTGGGTGGGGGCCGTGGTTGGGGTTTGTTGGGTGGGGGCTGTAGTTGGGGTTTGGGTGGGGTCTGTGGTTGGGGTTTGAGTGGGGGGGTGTAGTTGGGGATTGGGTGGGGGGGGTGTAGTTGGGGTTTGGGTGGGGGGTGTAGCTGGGATTTGGGTGGGGGGCGCGGTGTAGTTGGTGTTTGGGTGGGTGTGTGTAGTTGGAGTTTGGGTGGGGGGTGTAGTTGGGGTTTGGGTGAGGGGCGTTGTAGTTGGGGTTTGGGTGGCGGGGGCAGTGTAGTTGGGGTTTGGGTGGGGGGGCAATGTAGTTGGGGTTTGGGTGGGGGGCGCAGTGTAGTTGGGGTTTTGGTGGGGAGGTGTAGTTGGGGTTTGGTGGGTGCGGTGTAGTTGGGGTTTGGGTGGGGGGGTGTAGTTGAGGTTTGGGTGGGGGGGGTGTAGTTGGGGTTTGTTGTGTGGGGGGGTGTAGTTGGTTGCTGGGGGTGGATGTGGTGTAGCTTGGGTTTGTGTGTGGGGTGCGGTGTTGTTGGGGTTTGGGTGGTGGGGTGTAGCTGGGGTTTGGGTGTGGGGTGCGGTGTATTTGGGGTTTGGGTGGTGGGGTGTAGCTGGGGTTTGGGTGTGGGGTGCGGTGTATTTGGGGTTTGTGTGGGGGGTGTAGCTGGGATTTGGGTGGGGGGCGCGCTGTAGTTGGTGTTTGGGTGGGGGGTGTAGTTGGGGTTTGGGTGGGGGGTGTAGTTGGGGTTTGGGTGGGGGGCTGTGTAGTTGGGGTTTGGGTGTGGGGGGCAGTGTAGTTGGGGTTTGGGTGGGGGGGCAATGTAGTTGGGGTTTGGGTGGGGGGCGCGGTGTAGTTGGGGTTTTGGTGGTGGGGTGTAGTTGGGGTTTGGGGGGTGCGGTGTAGTTGGGGTTTGGGTGGGGGGCTGTGTAGTTGGGGTTTGGGTGGGGGGGCAGTGTAGTTGGGGTTTGGGTTGGGGGTGCGGAGTAGTTGGGGGTTGGGGGTGGGGGGGCTGTAGCTGGGGTTTGGGTGGGGGTGTAGTTGGGGTTTGTTGGGGGGCTGTGGTTGGGGTTTGGGGGGTCTAGCTGGGGTTGGTTGGGGAGGTGCAGAGTAGTTGGGGTTTGGCTGCGGGGCGCGGTGTAGTTGGGGTTTGTTGGGTGGGGGGCTGTGATTAGGGTTTGGGTGGGTGGGCTGTAGTTGGGGTTTGTTGGGTGGGGGGGTGTAGTTGGGGTTTGGGTGGGGGGGTGTAGTTGGGGTTTGGGTGGGGGGTTGTAGTTGGGGATTGGGTGGGGGGCGCGGTGTAGTTGGGGAGTTGGGGCGGGGTTGGCGGTGCGTGGGGTGTAGCTGGGGTTTGGGTGGGGGTGTGTAGTTGGGGTTTGGGTGGGCGGGTGTGGTTGGGGTTTGCTGGGTGGGGGGGTGTAGTTGGGGTTTGGGTGGGGAGGTGTAGTTGGGGTTTGGGTGGGGGGTGTAGTTGGGGTTTGGGTGGGGGGGTGTAGTTGGGGTTTGTTGGGTGGGGGGGTGTAGTTGGGGTTTGGGTGGGGGGCGCGGTGTAGTTGGGGTTTGGGTGGGGGCTGTGGTTGTCGTTTGGGTGGGGGCTGTAGTTGGGGTTTGGGTGGGGGGGTGTAGTTGGGGTTTGGGTGGGGGGTGTAGTTGGGGTTTGGATGGGGGTGTAGTTGGGGTTGGTGGGGGTTGTAGTTGCGGTTTGGGTGGGGGCTGTAGTTGGGGTTTGGATGGGGGGCGCGGTGTAGTTGGGGTTTGGGTGGGTGGGTGTAGTTGGGGTTTGGGTGGGCGGGTGTGGTTGGGGTTTGCTGGGTGGGGGGGTGTAGTTGGGGTTTGGGTGGGGAGGTGTTGTTGGGGTTTGGGTGGGGGGTGTAGTTGGGGTTTGGGTGGGGGGTGTAGTTGGGGTTTGTTGGGTGGGGGGGTGTAGTTGGGGTTTGGTTGGGGGGCGCGGTGTAGTTGGGGTTTGGGTGGGGGCTGTGGTTGTGGTTTGGGTGGGGGCTGTATTTGGGGTTCGGGTGGGGGGGTGTAGTTGGGGTTTGGGTGGGGGGTGTAGTTGGGGTTTGGATGGGGGTGTAGTCGGGGTTGGTGGGGGTTGTAGTTGGGGTTTGGGTGGGGGCTGTAGTTGGGGTTTGGGCGGGGGGGTGTAGTTGGGGTTTGGGTGGGGACTGTGGTTGGGGTTTGGATGGGGGATGCAGTTGGGGTTTGGGAGGGGGCTGTGGTTGGTGTTTGGGTGGGGGCTGTAGTTGGGCTTTGGGTGGGGGCCTTGGTTGGGGTTTGTTGGGTGGGGGCTGTAGTTGGGGTTTGGGTGGGGTCTGTGGTTGGGGTTTGAGTGGGGGGGTGTAGTTGGGGATTGGGTGGGGGGGGTGTAGTTGGGGTTTGGGTGGGGGGTTTAGTTGGGGTTTGGGTGGGGGCGCGTTGTAGTTGGGTTTTTGGTGGGGGGTGTAGTTGGGGTTTGGGAGGGGGGTGTAGTTGGGGTTTGGGAGGGGGGGTGTAGTTGGGGTTTGGGTGGGGGGGTGTATTTGGGGTTTGGGTGGGGGGCGCGGTGTAGTTGGGGTTTGGGTGGGGGGTGTAGTTGGGGTTTGGGTGGGAGGCTGTAGTTGGGGTTTGTTGGGTGGGGGATGTAGTTGGGGCTTGGGTGGGGGGGTGTAGTTGTGGTTTGGATGGGGGGTGTAGCTGCGGTTTGGGTGGGGGGGTGTAGTTGGTGTTTGGATTGGGGGCACAGTGTAGTTGGGGTTTGGGTGGGGGACGCGGTGTAGCTGGTGTTTGGGTGGGGGGCGCGATGTAGTTGGGGTTTGGGTGGTTGGGTGTGGTTGGGGTTTGGGTGGGGTGCGCGGTGTAGTTGGGGTTTGGGTGGGGGGTGCGGTGTAGTTGGGGTTTGGGTGGGGGGCGTGGTGTAGCTGGGGTTTGGGTGGGGGTGTGTAGTTGGGGTTTGGGTGGAGGGGTATAGTTGGGGTTTGGGTGGGGGGGTGTAGTTGGGGTTTGCGTGGGGGGATGTAGTTGGGGTTTGTTGGGTGGGGGGGTGTAGTTGGGGTTTGCGTGGGGGGATGTAGTTGGGGTTTGTTGGGTGGGGGGGTGTAGTTGGGGTTTGGGTGGGGGCGGTGTAGTTGGGGTTTGGGTGGGGGGTGTGTTTGGGGTTTGGGTGGGGTGTGCGGTGTAGTTGGGGTTTGGGTGGGGGGCGCGGTGTAGTTGGGGTTTGGGTGGGGGGGTGTAGTTCGGGTTTGGATGGGGGTGTAGTTGGGGTGGGTGGGGGAATGTAGTTGGAGTTTGGGTGGGGGCTGTAGTTGGGGTTTGGGTGGGGGCTGTGGTTGGGGTTTGGGTGGGGAATGTAGTTGGGGTTTGGGTGGGGGCTCTAGTTGGGGTTTGGGTGGGGGGGTGTATTTGGGGTTTGGGTGGGGGCTGTGGTTGGGGTTGTAGTTGGGGTTTGGGTGGGGGGTTGTAGTTGGGGTTTGGGTGGGGGGCTGTAGTTAGGGTTTGGGTGGGGGGCACGGTGTAGTTGGGGTTTGGGTGGGGGGGTGTAGTTGGGGTTTGGGTGGGGGGTGTAGTTGGAGTTTGGGTGGGGGGTTTTAGTTGGGGTTTGTTGGGTGGGGGGGTGTAGTTGGTTGTTGGGGCAGGTGTGGTGTAGCTGGGGTTTGGGTGGGGGTGCGGTGTAGTTGGGGTTTGTGTGGGGGGGTGTAGTTGGGGTTTGGATGGGGGTGTAGTTGGGGTTGGTGGGGGTTGTAGTTGGGGTTTGGTTGGGGGCTGTAGTTGGGGTTTGGGCGGGGGGGTGTAGTTGGGGTTTGGGTGGGGTGGTAGTTGGGGTTTGGGAGGGGGGGTGTAGTTGGGGTTTTGGAGGGGGGGTGTAGTTGGGGTTTGGGTGGGGGTGGTGTATTTGGGGTTTGGGTGGGGGGCGCGGTGTAGTTGGGGTTTGGGTGGGGGGGTGTAGTTGGGGTTTGGGTGGGAGGCTGTAGTTGGGGTTTGTTGGGTGGGGGGGTGTAGTTGAGGTCTGGGTGGGGGGGTGTAGTTGGGGTTTGGGTGGGGGGGTGTAGTTGAGGTTTGGGTGGGGGGGTGTAGTTGGGGTTTGTTGGGTGGGGGGGGTGTAGTTGGTTGTTGGGGGTGGGTGTGGTGTAGCTTGGGTTTGGGTGGGGGGTGCGGTGTTGTTGGGGTTTGGGTGGTGGGGTGTAGCTGGGGTTTGGGTGTGGGGTGCGGTGTAGTTGGGGTTTGGGTGGGGGGCTGTAGCTGGGATTTGGGTGGGGGGCGCGGTGTAGTTGGTGTTTGGGTGGGGGGGTGTAGTTGGGGTTTGGGTGGGGGGTGTAGTTGGGGTTTGGGTGAGGGGCGTTGTAGTTGGGGTTTGGGTGGCAGGGGCAGTGTAGTTGGGGTTTGGGTGGGGGGGCAATGTAGTTGGGGTTTGGGTGGGGGGCGCGGTGTAGTTGGGGTTTTGGTGGGGGGGTGTAGTTGGGGTTTGGTGGGTGCGGTGTAGTTGGGGTTTGGGTGGGGGGGTGTAGTTGAGGTTTGGGTGGGGGGTGTGTAGTTGGGGTTTGTTGTGTGGGGGGGTGTAGTTGGTTGTTGGGGGTGGGTGTGGTGTAGCTTGGGTTTGTGTGTGGGGTCCGGTGTTGTTGGGGCTTGGGTGGTGGGGTGTAGCTGGAGTTTGGGTGTGGGGTGCGGTGTAGTTGGGGTTTGGGTGGGGGTGTAGCTGGCATTTGGGTGGGGGGCGCGGTGTAGTTGGTGTTTGGGTGGGGGAGTGTAGTTGGGGTTTGGGTGGGGGGTGTAGTTGGGGTTTGGGTGGGTGGCTGTGTAGTTGGGGTTTGGGTGGGGGAGGCAGTGTAGTTGGGGTTTGGGTGGGGGGGCAATGTAGTTGGGGTTTGGGTGGGGGGCGCGGTGTAGTTGGGGTTTTGGTGGGGTGTGTAGTTGGGGTTTGGTGGGTGCGGTGTAGTTGGGGTTTGGGTGGGGGGCTGTGTAGTTGGGGTTTGGGTGGGGGGGCAGTGTAGTTGGGGTTTGGGTTGGGGGTGCGGAGTAGTTGGGGGTTGGGGGTGGTGGGGGTGTATCTGGGTTTTGGGTGGGGGGTGTAGTTGGGATTTGTTGGGGGGGCTGTGGTTGGTGTTTGGGGGGTCTTGCTGGGTTTGGTTGGGGAGGTGCAGAGTAGTTGGGGTTTGGCTGCGGGGCACGGTGTAGTTGGGGTTTGTTGGGTGGGGGGCTGTGATTGGGGTTTGGGTGAGGGGTTGTAGTTGGGTTTTGGGTGGGAGGGTGTGGTTGGGTTTGGGTGGGGGGGTGTAGTTGGGGTTTGGGTGGGGGGTTGTAGTTGGGGTTTGGGTGGGGGGCGCGGTGTAGTTGGGGAGTTGGGGCGGGGTTGGCGGTGGGTGGGGTGTAGCTGGGGTTTGGGTGGGGGGGTGTAGTTGGGGTTTGTTGGGTGGGGCGGTGTAGTTGGGGTTTGTTGGGTGGTGTTGTAGTTGGGGTTTGGGTTGGGGTGCAGTTGGGGCTTGGGTGGGGGAGTGTAGTTGGGGTTTGTTGGGTGGGGGGTGTAGTTGGAGTTTGTTGGGTGGGGGCTGTAGTTGGGGTTTGGGTGGGGGAATGTAGTTGGGGTTTGTTGGGTGGGGGGCTGTGTTTGGGGTTTGGGTGGGTGGGCTGTAGTTGTGGTTTGTTCTGTGGGGGTGTAGTTGGGGTTTGGGTGGGGGCTGTGGTTGGGGTTTGGGTGGGGGGTGTAGTTGGGGTTTGGGTGGGGGGGTGTAGTTGGGGTTTGTTGGGTGGGGCGGTGTAGTTGGGGTTTGTTGGGTGGTGTTTTAGTTGGGGTTTGGGTGGGGGGTTGTAGTTGGGGTTTGTTGTGTGGGGGTGTGTAGTTGGGGTTTGGGTTGGGGTGCAGTTGGGGCTTGGGTGGGGGGGGTGTAGTTGGGGTTTGTTGGGTGGGGGGTGTAGTTGGAATTTGTTGGGTGGGGGCTGTAGTTGGGGTTTGGGTGGGTGGGCTGTAGTTGTGGTTTGTTGTGTGGGGGTGTAGTTGGGGTTTGGGTGGGGGCTGTGGTTGGGGTTTGGGTGGGGGGTGTAGTTGGGGTTTGGGTGGGGGGGTGTAGTTGGGGTTTGGGTGGGGGGCTGTAGTTAGGGTTTGGGTGGGGGGGTGTATTTGGGTTTTGGGTGGGGGGTGTAGTTGGGGTTTGGGTGGGGGGCACGGTGTAGTTGGGCTTTGGGTGGGGGGGTGTAGTTGGGGTTTGGATGGGGGGTGTAGTTGGGGTTTGGGTGGGAGGGGTGTGGTTGTGGTTTGGGTGGGGGGCGCGGTGTAGTTGGGGTTTGGGTGGGGGGTGTAGTTGGGGTTTGGGTTGGGGGGTGTATTTGGGGCTTCGGTGGGGGGGTGTATTTGGGTTTTGGATGGGGGTGTAGTTGGGGTTTGGGTGGGGGGCGCGTTGTAGTTGTGGTTTGGGTGGGGGGGTGTAGTTGGTGTTTGGGTGGGGGGCGCGGTGTAGTTGGGGTTTGGGTGGGGGCTGTAGTTGGGGTTTGGGTGGGTGGGTTTAGTTGGGGTTTGAGTGGGGGGGTGGATTTGGGGTTTGGGTGGGGGCTGTGGTTGGTGTTTGGGTGGTGGGCTGTAGTTGGGGTTTGGGTGGGGGAGTGTAGTTGGGGTTTGGGTGTGGGGGTGTTGTTGGGGTTTGGGTGGGGGGGTGTAGTTGGGGTTTGGGTGGGGGCTCTGGTTGGGGTTTGGGTGGGGGGTGGATTTGGGGTTTGGGTGGGGGGCTGTAGTAGGGGTTTGGGTGGGGGGTGTAGTTGGGGTTTGGGTGGGGGGGTGTAGTTGGGGTTTGGGTGGGGGCTGTCGTTGGGGTTTGGGTGGGTGTGTAGTTGGGGTTTGGGTGGGGGGGTGTAGTTGGGGTTTGGGTGGGGGGCTGTAGTTAGGGTTTGGGTGGGGGGGTGCATTTGGGTTTTGGGTGGGGGATGTAGTTGGGGTTTGGGTGTGGGGCGCGGTGTAGTTGGGGTTTGGGTGGGGGGGTGTAGTTGGGGTTTGGGTGGGGGGTGTAGTTGGGGTTTGGATGGGGGTGTAGTTGGGGTTTGGGTGGGGGGGTGTAGTTGGGGTTTGGGTGGGGTCGCGGTGTAGTTGGGGTTTGGGTGGGGGGTGTCGTTGGGGTTTGGGTTGGGGGGTGTATTTGGGGTTTGGGTGGGGGTGTGTATTTGGGCTTTGGTTGGTGGGGTGTAGTTGGGGTTTGGATGGGGGTGTAGTTGGGGTTTGGGTGGGGGGCGCGTTGTAGTTGTGGTTTGGCTGGGGGGGTGTAGTTGGGGTTTGGGTGGGGGACGCGGTGTAGTTGGGGTTTGGGTGGGGGGGTGTTGATGGGGTTTGGGTGGGGGGTTGTAGTTGGGGATTGTTGGGTGGGGGGGTGTAGTTGGTTGTTGGGGTGGGTGTGGTGTAGCTGGGATTTGGGTGGGGGGTGCGGTGTAGTTGGGGCTTGGGTGGTGGGGTGTAGCTGGGGTTTGGGTGTGGGGTGCGGTGCAGTTGGGGTTTGGGTGGGGGGGTGCAGCTGGGGTTTGGGTGGGGGGCGTGGTGTAGTTGGGGTTTGGGTGGGGGGTGTAGTTGGGGTTTGGGTGGGGGGGTGTAGTTGGGGTTTGCGTGGGGGGATGTAGTTGGGGTTTGTTGGGTGGGGGGTGTAGTTGGGGTTTGCGTGGGGGGATGTAGTTGGGGTTTGTTGGGTGGGGGGGTGTAGTTGGGGTTTGGGTGGGGGCGCTGTAGTTTTCATTTGGGTGGGGGGGTGTGGTTGGGGTTTGGGTGGGGGGGTGTAGTTGGGGTTTGGATGGGGGTGTAGTTGGGGTGGGTGGGGGAATGTAGTTGGAGTTTTGGTGGGGGCTGTAGTTGGGGTTTGGGTGGGGGCTGTGGTTGGGGTTTGGGTGGGGGGGGCAGTGTAGTTGGGGTTTGGGTGGGGGGGCAATGTAGTTGGGGTTTGGGTGGGGGGCGCGGTGTAGTTGGGGTTTTGGTGGGGTGTGTAGTTGGGGTTTGGTGGGTGCGGTGTAGTTGGGGTTTGGGTGGGGGGCTGTGTAGTTGGGGTTTGGGTGGGGGGGCAGTGTAGTTGGGGTTTGGGTTGGGGGTGCGGAGTAGTTGGGGGTTGGGGGTGGGGGGGGTGTATCTGGGGTTTGGGTGGGGGGTGTAGTTGGGATTTGTTGGGGGGGCTGTGGTTGGTGTTTGGGGGGTCTTGCTGGGGTTGGTTGGGGAGGTGCAGAGTAGTTGGGGTTTGGCTGCGGGGCGCGGTGTAGTTGGGGTTTGTTGGGTGGGGGGCTGTGATTGGGGTTTGGGTGAGGGGTTGTAGTTGGGTTTTGGGTGGGAGGGTGTGGTTGGGTTTGGGTGGGGGGGTGTAGTTGGGGTTTGGGTGGGGGGTTGTAGTTGGGGTTTGGGTGGGGGGCGCGGTGTAGTTGGGGAGTTGGGGCGGGTTTGGCGGTGGGTGGGGTGTAGCTGGGGTTTGGGTGGGGGGGTGTAGTTGGGGTTTGTTGGGTGGGGCGGTGTAGTTGGGGTTTGTTGGGTGGTGTTGTAGTTGGGGTTTGGGTGGGGGGTTGTAGTTGGGGTTTGTTGTGTGGGGGGGTGTAGTTGGGGTTTGGGTTGGGGTGCAGTTGGGGCTTGGGTGGGGGAGTGTAGTTGGGGTTTGTTGGGTGGGGGGTGTAGTTGGAGTTTGTTGGGTGGGGGCTGTAGTTGGGGTTTGGGTGGGGGAGTGTAGTTGGGGTTTGTTGGGTGGGGGGCTGTGTTTGGGGTTTGGGTGGGTGGGCTGTAGTTGTGGTTTGTTCTGTGGGGGTGTAGTTGGGGTTTGGGTGGGGGCTGTGGTTGGGGTTTGGGTGGGGGGTGTAGTTGGGGTTTGGGTGGGGGGGTGTAGTTGGGGTTTGTTGGGTGGGGCGGTGTAGTTGGGGTTTGTTGGGTGGTGTTTTAGTTGGGGTTTGGGTGGGGGGTTGTAGTTGGGGTTTGTTGTGTGGGGGTGTGTAGTTGGGGTTTGGGTTGGGGTGCAGTTGGGGCTTGGGTGGGGGGGTGTAGTTGGGGTTTGTTGGGTGGGGGGTGTAGTTGGAATTTGTTGGGTGGGGGCTGTAGTTGGGGTTTGGGTGGGTGGGCTGTAGTTGTGGTTTGTTGTGTGGGGGTGTAGTTGGGGTTTGGGTGGGGGCTGTGGTTGGGGTTTGGGTGGGGGGTTGTAGTTGGGGTTTGTTGTGTGGGGGTGTGTAGTTGGGGTTTGGGTTGGGGTGCAGTTGGGGCTTGGGTGGGGGGGTGTAGTTGGGGTTTGTTGGGTGGGGGGTGTAGTTGGAATTTGTTGGGTGGGGCTGTAGTTGGGGTTTGGGTGGGTGGGCTGTAGTTGTGGTTTGTTGTGTGGGGGTGTAGTTGGGGTTTGGGTGGGGGCTGTGGTTGGGGTTTGGGTGGGGGGTGTAGTTGGGGTTTGGGTGGGGGGGTGTAGTTGGGGTTTGGGTGGGGGGCTGTAGTTAGGGTTTGGGTGGGGGGGTGTATTTGGGTTTTGGGTGGGGGGTGTAGTTGGGGTTTGGGTGGGGGGCACGGTGTAGTTGGGCTTTGGGTGGGGGGGTGTAGTTGGGGTTTGGATGGGGGGTGTAGTTGGGGTTTGGGTGGGAGGGGTGTGGTTGTGGTTTGGGTGGGGGGCGCGGTGTAGTTGGGGTTTGGGTGGGGGGTGTAGTTGGGGTTTGGGTTGGGGGGTGTATTTGGGGCTTCGGTGGGGGGGTGTATTTGGGTTTTGGATGGGGGTGTAGTTGGGGTTTGGGTGGGGGGCGCGTTGTAGTTGTGGTTTGGGTGGGGGGTGTAGTTGGTGTTTGGGTGGGGGGCGCGGTGTAGTTGGGGTTTGGGTGGGGGCTGTAGTTGGGGTTTGGGTGGGTGGGATTAGTTGGGGTTTGAGTGGGGGGGTGGATTTGGGGTTTGGGTGGGGGCGGTGGTTGGTGTTTGGGTGGTGGGCTGTAGTTGGGGTTTGGGTGGGGGAGTGTAGTTGGGGTTTGGGTGTGGGGGTGTTGTTGGGGTTTGGGTGGGTGGTGTAGTTGGGGTTTGGGTGGGGGCTCTGGTTGGGGTTTGGGTGGGGGGTGGATTTGGGGTTTGGGTGGGGGGGTGTAGTAGGGTTTTGGGTGGGGGGTGTAGTTGGGGTTTGGGTGGGGGGGTGTAGTTGGGGTTTGGGTGGGTGCTGTGGTTGGGGTTTGGGTGGGTGTGTAGTTGGGGTTTGGGTGGTGGGGTGTAGTTGGGGTTTGGGTGGGGGGCTGTAGTTAGGGTTTGGGTGGGGGGGTGCATTTGGGTTTTGGGTGGGGGATGTAGTTGGGGTTTGGGTGTGGGGCGCGGTGTAGTTGGGGTTTGGGTGGGGGGGTGTAGTTGGGGTTTGGGTGGGGGGTGTAGTTGGGGTTTGGATGGGGGTGTAGTTGGGGTTTGGGTGGGGGGGTTTAGTTGGGGTTTGGGTGGGGTCGCGGTGTAGTTGGGGTTTGGGTGGGGGGTGTAGTTGGGGTTTGGGTTGGGGGGTGTATTTGGGGTTTGGGTGGGGGTGTGTATTTGGGCTTTGGTTGGTGGGGTGTAGTTGGGGTTTGGCTGGGGGGGTGTAGTTGGGGTTTGGGTGGGGGACGCGGTGTAGTTGGGGTTTGGGTGGGGGGGTGTTGATGGGGTTTGGGTGGGGGGTTGTAGTTGGGGATTGTTGGGTGGGGGGGTGTAGTTGGTTGTTGGGGCGGGTGTGGTGTAGCTGGGATTTGGGTGGGGGGTGCGGTGTAGTTGGGGCTTGGGTGGTGGGGTGTAGCTGGGGTTTGGGTGTGGGGTGCGGTGCAGTTGGGGTTTGGGTGGGGGGGTGCAGCTGGGGTTTGGGTGGGGGGCGTGGTGTAGTTGGGGTTTGGGTGGGGGGGTGTAGTTGGGGTTTGGGTGGGGGGGTGTAGTTGGGGTTTGCGTGGGGGGATGTAGTTGGGGTTTGTTGGGTGGGGGGGTGTAGTTGGGGTTTGTTGGGTGGGGGGGTGTAGTTGGGGTTTGGGTGGGGGCGCTGTAGTTTTCATTAGGGTGGGGGGGTGTGGTTGGGGTTTGGGTGGGGGGGTGTAGTTGGGGTTTGGATGGGGGTGTAGTTGGGGTGGGTGGTGGAATGTAGTTGGAGTTTTGGTGGGGGCTGTAGTTGGGGTTTGGGTGGGGGCTGTGGTTGGGGTTTGGGTGGGGGGGTGTAGCTGGGGTTTGGTTGGGGGGCTGTGGTGGGGGTTGGGTGGGGGGGTGTAGTTGGGGTTTGGGTGGGGGCTCTGGTTGGGGTTTGGGTGGGGGGGTGTAGTTGGGGTTTGGGTGGGGGGTGTAGTTGGGGTTTGGGTGGGGGGCGCGGTGTAGTTGGGGTTTGGGTGAGGGCTGTAGTTGGGGTTTGGGTTGGGGGGTGTATTTGGGGTTTGGGTGGGGGGGTGTAGTTGGGGTTTGGATGGGGGTGTAGTTGGGGTTTGGGTGGGGGGCGCGTTGTAGTTGTGGTTTGGGTGGGCGGGGTGTAGTTGGTGTTTGGGTGGGGGGCGCGGTGTAGTTGGGGTTTGGGTGGGGGCTGTAGTTGGTGTTTGGGTGGGTGGGTTTAGTTGGGGTTTGAGTGGGGGGGTGGATTTGCGGTTTGGGTGGGGGCTGTGGTTGGTGTTTGGGTGGTGGGCTGTAGTTGGGGTTTGGGTGGGGGAGTGTAGTTGGGGTTTGGGTGTGGGGGTGTTGTTGGGGTTTGGGTGGCTGGTGTAGTTGGGGTTTGGGTGGGGGCTCTGGTTGGGGTTTGGGTGGGGGGGTGGATTTGGGGTTTGGGTGGGGGGGTGTAGTAGGGGTTTGGGTGGGGGGTGTAGTTGGGGTTTGGGTGGGGGGTTGTAGTTGGGGTTTGGGTGGGGGCTGTGGTTGGGGTTTGGGTGGGTGTGTAGTTGGGGTTTGGGTGGGGGAGTGTAGTTGGGGTTTGGGTGGGGGGCTGTAGTTAGGGTTTGGGTGGGGGGGTGCATTTGGGTTTTGGGTGGGGGATGTAGTTGGGGTTTGGGTGTGGGGCGCGGTGTAGTTGGGGTTTGGGTGGGGGGGTGTAGTTGGGGTTTGGGTGGGGGGGTGTAGTTGGGGTTTGGATGGGGGTGTAGTTGGGGTTTGGGTGGGGGGCGCGTTGTAGTTGTGGTTTGGCTGGGGGGGTGTAGTTGGGGTTTGGGTGGGGGACGCGGTGTAGTTGGGGTTTGGGTGGGGGGGGTGTTGATGGGGTTTGGGTGGGGGGTTGTAGTTGGGGATTGTTGGGTGGGGGGGTGTAGTTGGTTGTTGGGGCGGGTGTGGTGTAGCTGGGATTTGGGTGGGGGGTGCGGTGTAGTTGGGGCTTGGGTGGTGGGGTGTAGCTGGGGTTTGGGTGTGGGGTGCGGTGCAGTTGGGGTTTAGGTGGGGGGGTGTAGCTGGGGTTTGGGTGGGGGGCGTGGTGTAGTTGGTGTTTGGGTGGGGGGGTGTAGTTGGGGTTTGGGTGGGGGGGTGTAGTTGGGGTTTGCGTGGGGGGATCTAGTTGGGGTTTGTTGGGTGGGGGTTGTAGTTGGGGTTTGGGTGGGGGCGGTGTAGTTTTCATTTGGGTGGGGGGGTGTGGTTGGGGTTTGGGTGGGGGGGTGTAGTTGGGGTTTTGATGGGGGTGTAGTTGGGGTGGGTGGGGGAATGTAGTTGGAGTTTTGGTGGGGGCTGTAGTTGGGGTTTGGGTGGGGGCTGTGGTTGGGGTTTGGGTGGGGGGGTGTAGCTGGGGTTTGGTTGGGGGGCTGTGGTGGGGGTTGGGTGGGGGGGTGTAGTTGGGGTTTGGGTGGGGGCTCTGGTTGGGGTTTGGGTGGGGGGGTGTAGTTGGGGTTTGGGTGGGGGGTGTAGTTGGGGTTTGGGTGGGGGGCGCGGTGTAGTTGGGGTTTGGGTGAGGGGTCTAGTTGGGGTTTGGGTTGGGGGGTGTATTTGGGGTTTGGGTGGGGGGGTGTAGTTGGGGTTTGGATGGGGGTGTAGTTGGGGTTTGGGTGGGGGGCGCGTTGTAGTTGTGGTTTGGGTGGGGGAGTGCAGTTGGGGTTTGGGTGGGGGGTGTAGTTGGGGTTTGGGTGGGCGGGTGTATTTGGGGTTTGGGTGGGGGCTGTAGTTGGGGTTTGGGTGGGGGGTGTAGTTGGGGTTTGAGTGGGGGGTGGATTTGGGGTTTGGGTGGGGGCTGTGGTTGGGTTTTGGGTGGTGGTGTGTAGTTGGGGTTTGGGTGGGGGAGTGTGGTTGGAGTTTGGGTGGGGGGGTGTTGTTGGGGTTTGGGTGGGGGGGTGTAGTTGGGGTTTGGGTGGGGGCTCTGGTTGGGGTTTGGGTTGGGGGGGTATAGTTGGGGTTTGGGTGGGGGGGTGTAGTAGGGGTTTGGTTGGGGGGTGTAGTTGGGGTTTGGGTGGGGGGGTGTAGTTGGGGTTTGGGTGGGGGGGTGTAGTTGGGGTTTGGGTGGGGGCTGTGGTTGTGGTTTGGGAGGGGGGTGCAGTAGGGGTTTGGGTGGGGGGGTGTAGTTGGGGTTTGGGTGGGAGGCTGTAGTTAGGGTTTGGGTGGGGGTTGTATTTGGGTTTTGGGTGGGGTGGTGTAGTTGTGGTTTGGATGGGGGGTGGAGTTGGGGTTTGGGTGGGGGGGTGTAGTTGGGGTTTGGGTGGGGGGCACGGTGTAGTTGGGGTTTGGGTGGGGTGCACGGTGTAGTTGGGGTTTGGGTGGGGGGGTGTAGTTGGTGTTTGGGTGGGTGGTGTAGTTGGGGTTTGGATGGGGGGTGTAGTTGGGGTTTGGGTGGGGGGGGGTGTAGTTCGGGTTTGGCTGGGGTCGCGTTGTAGTGGTTTGGGTGAGGGGGTGTAGTTGGGGTTTGGGTGGGGGACGCGGTGTAGTTGGGGTTTGGGTGGGGGGGTGTTGTTGGGGTTTGGGTGGGGGGTTGTAGTTGGGGTTTGTTGGGTGGGGGGGTGTAGTTGGTTGTTGGGGTGGGTGTGGTGTAGCTGGGGTTTGGGTGGGGGTGCGGTGTAGTTGGGGTTTGGGTGGTGGGGTGTAGCTGGGGTTTGGGTGTGGGGTGCGGTGTAGTTGGGGTTTGGGTGGGGGTGTGTAGATGGGGTTTGGGTGGGGGGCGTGGTGTAGTTGGGGTTTGGGTGGAGGGGTGTAGTTGGGGTTTGGGTGGGGGTGTGTAGTTGGGGTTTGGCTGGGGGGCGGTGTAGTTGGGGTTTGGGTGGCGGGGGCAGTGTAGTTGGGGTTTGGGTGCGGGGGCAATGTAGTTGGGGTTTGGGTGGGGGGCCCGGTGTAGTTGGGGTTTTGGTGGGGGGGTGTAGTTGGGGTTTGGGGGGTGCGGTGTAGTTGGGGTTTGGGTGGGGGGGTGTAGTTGAGTTTTTGGTGGGGGGGTGTAGTTGGGGTTTGTTGGGTGGGGGTTGTAGTTGGTTGTTGGGGGTGGGTGTGGTGTAGCTTGGGTTTGGGTGGGGGGTGCGGTGTTGTTGGGGTTTGGGTGGTGGGGTGTAGCTGGGGTTTGGGTGTGGGGTGCGGTGTAGTTGGGGTTTGGGTGGGGGGGTGTAGCTGGGATTTGGGTGGGGGGCGCGGTGTAGTTGGTGTTTGGGTGGGGGTGTGTAGTTGGGGTTTGGGTGGGGGTGTAGTTGGGGTTTGGGGGGGGGGCGTTGTAGTTGGGGTTTGGGTGGCGGGGGCAGTGTAGTTGGGGTTTGGGTGGGGGGGCAATGTAGTTGGGGTTTGGGTGGGGGGCGCGGTGTAGTTGGGGTTTTGGTGGGGGGGTGTAGTTGGGGTTTGGTGGGTGCGGTGTAGTTGGGGTTTGGGTGGGGGGGTGTAGTTGAGATTTGGGTGGGGTGGGTGTAGTTGGGGTTTGTTGTGTGGGGGGGTGTTGTTGGTTGTTGGGGGTGGGTGTGGTGTAGCTTGGGTTTGTGTGTGGGGTGCGGTGTTGTTGGGGTTTGGGTGGTGGGGTGTAGCTGGGGTTTGGGTGTGGGGTGCGGTGTAGTTGCGGTTTGGGTGGGGGGTGTAGCTGGGATTTGGGTGGGGGGCGCGGTGTAGTTGGTGTTTGGGTAGGGGGGTGTAGTTGGGGTTTGGGTGGGGGGTGTAGTTGTGGTTTGGGTGGGGGGCTGTGTAGTTGGGGTTTGGGTGTGGGGGGCAGTGTAGTTGGGGTTTGGGTGGGGGGGCAATGTAGTTGGGGTTTGGGTGGGGGCCGCGGTGTAGTTGGGGTTTTGGTGGGGGGGTGTAGTTGGGGTTTGGGGGGTGCGGTGTAGTTGGGGTTTGGGTGGGGGGCTGTGTAGTTGGGGTTTGGGTGGGGGGGCAGTGTAGTTGGGGTTTGGGTTGGGGGTGCGGAGTAGTTGGGGGTTGGGGGTGGGGGGGGGTGTAGCTGGGGTTTGGGTGGGGGGTGTAGTTGGGGTTTGGGTGGGCGGGTGTATTTGGGGTTTGGGTGGGGGCTGTAGTTGGGGTTTGGGTGGGGGGTGTAGTTGGGGTTTGAGTGGGGGGTGGATTTGGGGTTTGGGTGGGGGCTGTGGTTGGGTTTTGGGTGGTGGTGTGTAGTTGGGGTTTGGGTGGGGGATTGTGGTTGGAGTTTGGGTGGGGGGGTGTTGTTGGGGTTTGGGTGGGGGGGTGTAGTTGGGGTTTGGGTGGGGGCTCTGGTTGGGGTTTGGGTTGGGGGGGTATAGTTGGGGTTTGGGTGGGGGGGTGTAGTAGGTGTTTGGTTGGGGGGTGTAGTTGGGGTTTGGGTGGGGGGGTGTAGTTGGGGTTTGGGTGGGGGGGTGTAGTTGGTGTTTGGGTGGGGGCTGTGGTTGTGGTTTGGGAGGGGGGTGCAGTAGGGGTTTGGGTGGGGGGGTGTAGTTGGGGTTTGGGTGGGAGGCTGTAGTTAGGGTTTGGGTGGGGGTTGTATTTGGGTTTTGGGTGGGGTGGTGTAGTTGTGGTTTGGATGGGGGGTGGAGTTGGGGTTTGGGTGGGGGGGTGTAGTTGGGGTTTGGGTGGGGGGCACGGTGTAGTTGGGGTTTGGGTGGGGTGCACGGTGTAGTTGGGGTTTGGGTGGGGGGGTGTAGTTGGTGTTTGGGTGGGTGGTGTAGTTGGGGTTTGGATGGGGGGTGTAGTTGGGGTTTGGGTGGGGGGGGGTGTAGTTCGGGTTTGGCTGGGGTCGCGTTGTAGTGGTTTGGGTGAGGGGGTGTAGTTGGGGTTTGGGTGGGGGACGCGGTGTAGTTGGGGTTTGGGTGGGGGGGTGTTGTTGGGGTTTGGGTGGGGGGTTGTAGTTGGGGTTTGTTGGGTGGGGGGGTGTAGTTGGTTGTTGGGGTGGGTGTGGTGTAGCTGGGGTTTGGGTGGGGGTGCGGTGTAGTTGGGGTTTGGGTGGTGGGGTGTAGCTGGGGTTTGGGTGTGGGGTGCGGTGTAGTTGGGGTTTGGGTGGGGGTGTGTAGATTGGGTTTGGGTGGGGGGCGTGGTGTAGTTGGGGTTTGGGTGGAGGGGTGTAGTTGGGGTTTGGGTGGGGGTGTGTAGTTGGGGTTTGGCTGGGGGGCGGTGTAGTTGGGGTTTGGGTGGCGGGGGCAGTGTAGTTGGGGTTTGGGTGCGGGGGCAATGTAGTTGGGGTTTGGGTGGGGGGCGCGGTTGTAGTTGGGGTTTTGGTGGGGGGGTGTAGTTGGGGTTTGGGGGGTGCGGTGTAGTTGGGGTTTGGGTGGGGGGGTGTGGTTGAGTTTTTGGTGGGGGGGTGTAGTTGGGGTTTGTTGGGTGGGGGGGTGTAGTTCGTTGTTGGGGGTGGGTGTGGTGTAGCTTGGGTTTGGGTGGGGGGTGCGGTGTTGTTGGGGTTTGGGTGGTGGGGTGTAGCTGGGGTTTGGGTGTGGGGTGCGGTGTAGTTGGGGTTTGGGTGGGGGGGTGTAGCTGGGATTTGGGTGGGGGGCGCGGTGTAGTTGGTGTTTGGGTGGGGGTGTGTAGTTGGGGTTTGGGTGGGGGGTGTAGTTGGGGTTTGGGGGGGGGGCGTTGTAGTTGGGGTTTGGGTGGCGGGGGCAGTGTAGTTGGGGTTTGGGTGGGGGGGCAATGTAGTTGGGGTTTGGGTGGGGGGCGCGGTGTAGTTGGGGTTTTGGTGGGGGGGTGTAGTTGGGGTTTGGTGGGTGCGGTGTAGTTGGGGTTTGGGTGGGGGGGTGTAGTTGAGATTTGGGTGGGGTGGGTGTAGTTGGGGTTTGTTGTGTGGGGGGGTGTTGTTGGTTGTTGGGGGTGGGTGTGGTGTAGCTTGGGTTTGTGTGTGGGGTGCGGTGTTGTTGGGGTTTGGGTGGTGGGGTGTAGCTGGGGTTTGGGTGTGGGGTGCGGTGTAGTTGCGGTTTGGGTGGGGGGTGTAGCTGGGATTTGGGTGGGGGGCGCGGTGTAGTTGGTGTTTGGGTAGGGGGGTGTAGTTGGGGTTTGGGTGGGGGGTGTAGTTGTGGTTTGGGTGGGGGGGCTGTGTAGTTGGGGTTTGGGTGTGGGGGGCAGTGTAGTTGGGGTTTGGGTGGGGGGGCAATGTAGTTGGGGTTTGGGTGGGGGGCGCGGTGTAGTTGGGGTTTTGGTGGGGGGGTGTAGTTGGGGTTTGGGGGGTGCGGTGTAGTTGGGGTTTGGGTGGGGGGCTGTGTAGTTGGGGTTTGGGTGGGGGGGCAGTGTAGTTGGGGTTTGGGTTGGGGGTGCGGAGTAGTTGGGGGTTGGGGGTGGGGGGGGTGTAGCTGGGGTTTGGGTGGGGGGTGTAGTTGGGGTTTGTTGGGGGGGCTGTGGTTGGGGTTTGGGGGGTCTAGCTGGGGTTGGTTGGGGAGGTGCAGAGTAGTTGGGGTTTGGCTGCGGGGCGCGGTGTAGTTGGGGTTTGTTGGGTGGGGGGCTGTGATTGGGGTTTGGGTGAGGGGGTGTAGTTGGGTTTTGGGTGGGAGGGTGTGGTTGGGTTTGGGTGGGGTGCGCGGTGTAGTTGGGGTTTTTTTGGGTGGGGGGCTGTGATTGGGGTTTGGGTGGGTGGGCTGTAGTTGGGGTTTGTTGGGTGGGGGGGTGTAGTTGGGGTTTGGGTGGGGGGGTGTATTTGGGGTTTGGATGGGGGTGTAGTTGGGGTTTGGGTGGGGGGCGCGTTGTAGTTGTGGTTTGGGTGGGGGGGTGTAGTTGATGTTTGGGTGGGGGGCGCGGTGTAGTTGGGGTTTGGGTGGGGGGTGTAGTTGGGGTTTGGGTGGGGGAGTGTATTTGGCGTTTGGGTGTGGGGTGCGGTGTAGTTCAGGTTTGGGTGGGGGGGTGTAGCTGGGGTTTGGGTGGGGGGCGTGGTGTAGTTGGGGTTTGGGTGGAGGGGTGTAGTTGGGGTTTGGGTGGGGCTGTGTAGTTGGGGTTTGGCTGGGGGGCGGTGTAGTTGGGGTTTGGGTGGCGGGGGCAGTGTAGTTGGGGTTTGGGTGGGGGGCGCGGTGTAGTTGGGGTTTTGGTGGGGGGGTGTAGTTGGGGTTTGGGGGGTGCGGTGTAGTTGGGGTTTGGGTGGGGGGGTGTAGTTGAGGTTTGGGTGGGGGGGTGTAGTTGGGGTTTGTTGGGTGGGGGGGTGTAGTTGGTTGTTGGGGGTGGGTGTGGTGTAGATTGGGTTTGGGTGGGGGGTGCGGTGTTGTTGGGGTTTGGGTGGTGGGGTGTAGCTGGGGTTTGGGTGTGGGGTGCGGTGTAGTTGGGGTTTGGGTGGGGGGGTGTAGCTGGGATTTGGGTGGGGGGCACGGTGTAGTTGGTGTTTGGGTGGGCGGGTGTAGTTGGGGTTTAGGTGGGGGGTGTAGTTGGGGTTTGGGTGGGGGTCGTTGTAGTTGGGGTTTGGGTGGCGGGGGCAGTGTAGTTGGGGTTTGGGTGGGGGGGCAATGTAGTTGGGGTTTGGGTGGGGGGCGCGGTGTAGTTGGGGTTTTGGTGGGGGGGTGTAGTTGGGGTTTGGTGGGTGCGGTGTAGTTGGGGTTTGGGTGGGGGGGTGTAGTTGAGGTTTGGGTGGGGGGGGTGTAGTTGGGGTTTGTTGTGTGGGGGGGGTGTAGTTGGTTGTTGGGGGTGGGTGTGGTGTAGCTTGGGTTTGTGTGTGGGGTGCGGTGTTGTTGGGGTTTGGGTAGTGGGGAGTAGCTGGGGTTTGGGTGTGGGGTGCGGTGTAGTTGCGGTTTGGGTGGGGGGTGTAGCTGGCATTTGGGTGGGGGGGCGCGGTGTAGTTGGTGTTTGGGTGGGGGGGTGTAGTTGGGGTTTGGGTGGGGGGTGTAGTTGGGGTTTGGGTGGGGGGCTGTGTAGTTGGGGTTTGGGTGTGGGGGGCAGTGTAGTTGGGGTTTGGGGGGGGGGGGCAATGTAGTTGGGGTTTGGGTGGGGGGCGCGGTGTAGTTGGGGTTTTGGTGGTGACGTGTATTTGGGGTTTGGGGGGTGCGGTGTAGTTGGGGTTTGGGTGGGGGGCTGTGTAGTTGGGGTTTGGGTGGGGGGGCAGTGTAGTTGGGGATTGGGTTGGGGGTGCGGAGTAGTTGGGGGATCGGGGTGGGGGGGGTGTAGCTGGGGTTTGGGTGGGGGGTGTAGTTGGGGTTTGTTGGGGGGGCTGTGGTTGGGGTTTGGGGGGTCAAGCTGGGGTTGGTTGGGGAGGTGCAGAGTAGTTGGGGTTTGGCTGCGGGGCGCGGTGTAGTTGGGGTTTGTTGGGTGGGGGGCTGTGATTGGGGTTTGGGTGGGTGGGCTGTAGTTGGGGTTTGTTGGGTGGGGGGGTGTAGTTGGGGTTTGGTTGGGGGGGTGTAGTTGGGGTTTGGGTGGGGGGTTGTAGTTGGGGTTTGGGTGGGGGCCGCGGTGTAGTTGGAGAATTGGGGCGGGGTTGGCGGTGGGTGGGGTGTAGCTGGGGTTTGGGTGGGGGGGTGTAGTTGGGGTTTGGGTGGGCGGGTGTGGTTGGTGTTTGCTGGGTGGGGGGGTGTAGTTGGGGTTTGGGTGGGTGGGCTGTAGTTGTGGTTTGTTGTGTGGGGGTGTAGTTGGGGTTTGGGTGGGGGCTGTGGTTGGGGTTTGGGTGGGGGGTGTAGTTGGGGTTTGGGTGGGGGGGTGTAGTTGGGGTTTGGGTGGGGGGCTGTAGTTAGGGTTTGGGTGGGGGGGTGTATTTGGGTTTTGGGTGGGGGGTGTAGTTGGGGTTTGGGTGGGGGGGGTGTAATTGGGGTTTGGGTGGGGGGTGTAGTTGGGGTTTGGGTGGGGGGTTGTAGTTGGGGTTTGGATGGGGTTGTAGTTGGGGTTTGGGTGGGGGGCGCGGTGTAGTTGAGGTTTGGGTGGGGGGTGTAGTTGGGGTTTGGGTTGGGGGGTGTATTTGGGGTTTGGGTGGGGGGTGTATTTGGGGTTTGGATGGGGGTGTAGTTGGGGTTTGGGTGGGGGGGCGCGTTGTAGTTGTGGTTTGGGTGGGGGTTGTAGATGGTGTTTGGGTGGGGGGGCGCGGTTTAGTTGGGGTTTGGGTGGGGGCTGTCGTTGGGGTTTGGGTGGGGGGGTGGATTTGGGGTTTGGGTGGGGGCTGTAGTTGGGTTTTGGTTGGGTGGGTGTAGTTGGGGTTTGAGTGGGGGGGGTGGATTTGGGGTTTGGGTGGGGGCTGTGGTTGGGGTTTGGGTGGTGGGGTGTAGTTGGGGTTTGGGTGGGGGAGTGTAGTTGGGGTTTGGGTGGGGGGGTGTTGTTGGGGTTTGGGTGGGGGGGTGTAGTTGGCGTTTGGGTGGGGGCTCTGGTTGGGGTTTGGGTGGGGGGGTGTAGTTGGGGTTTGGGTGGGGGGGTGTAGTAGGGGTTTGGGTGGGGGGTGTAGTTGGGGTTTGGGTGGGGGTTGTAGTTGGGGTTTGGGTGGGGGCTGTGGTTGGGGTTTGGGTGGGGGGTGTAGTTGGGGTTTGGGTGGGGGGGTGTAGTTGGGGTTTGGGTGGGGTCTGTAGTTAGGGTTTGTGTGCGGGGTTGTATTTGGGTTTTGGGTGGGGGATGTAGTTGGGGTTTGGGTGGGGGGCACGGTGTAGTTGGGGTTTGGGTGGGGTGCACCGTGTAGTTGGGGTTTGGGTGGGGGTGTGTAGTCGGGGTTTGGGTGTGGGGTGTAGTTGGGGTTTGGATGGGGGTGTAGTTGGGGTTTGTGTGGGGGTGTGTAGTTGGGGTTTGTGTGGGGGGCGCGGTGTAGTTGGGGTTTGGGTGGGGGGTGTAGTTGGGGTTTGGGTTGGGGGGTGTATTTGGGGTTTGGGTGGGGGTGTGTATTTGGGCTTTGGGTGGTGGGGTGTAGTTGGGGTTTGGATGGGGGTGTAGTTGGGGTTTGGGTGGGTGGCGCGTTGTAGTTGTGGTTTGGGTGGGGGGGTGTAGTTGGGGTTTGGGTGGGGGACGCGGTGTAGTTGGGGTTTGGGTGGGGGGGTGTTGTTGGGGTTTGGGTGGGGGGTTGTAGTTGGGGTTTGTTGGGTGGGGGGGGTGTAGTTGGTTGTTGGGGCGGGTGTGGTGTAGCTGGGGTTTGGGTGGGGGCTGCGGTGTAGTTGAGGTTTGGGTGGTGGGTTGTAGCTGGGATTTGGGTGTGGGGTGCGGTGTATTTGGGGTTTGGGTGGGGGGGTGTAGCTGGGGTTTGGGTGGGGGGCGTGGTGTAGTTGGGATTTGGGTGGGGGGTGTAGTTGGGGTTTGGGTGGGGGGGTGTAGTTGGGGTTTGGCTGGGGGGCGGTGTAGTTGGGGTTTGGGTGGCGGGGGAAGTGTAGTTGGGGTTTGGGTGGGGGGCAATGTAGTTGGGGTTTGGGTGGGATGCGCGGTGTAGTTGGGGTTTTGGTGGGGGGGTGTAGTTGGGGTTTGAGGGGTGCGGTGTAGGGGTTTGGGTGGGGGGGTGTAGTTGAGGTTTGGGTGGGGGGGTGTAGTTGGGGTTTGTTGGGTGGGGGGGTGTAGTTGGTTGTTGGGGTGGGTGTGGTGTAGCTTGGGTTTGGGTGGGGGGTGCGGTGTTGTTGGAGTTTGGGTGGTGGGGTGTAGCTGGGGTTTGGGTGTGGGGTGCGGTGTAGTTGGGGTTTGGGTCGGGGGGTGTAGCTGGGATTTGGGTGGGGGGCGCGGTGTTGTTGGTGTTTGGGTGGGGGGGTGTAGTTGGGGTTTGGGTGGGGGGTGTAGTTGGGGTTTGGGTGGGGGGCGGTGTAGTTGGGGTTTGGGTGGCGGGGGCAGTGTAGTTGGGGTTTGGGTGGGGGGGCAATGTAGTTGGGGTTTGGTTGGGGGGGCGCGGTGTAGTTGGGGTTTTGGTGGGGGGGTGTAGTTGGGGTTTTGGGGGTGCGGTGTAGTTGGGGTTTGGGTGGGGGGGTGTAGTTGAGGTTTGTGTGGGGGGGTGTAGTTGGGGTTTGTTGTGTGGGGGGGTGTAGTTGGTTGTTGGGGGTGGGTGTGGTTTAGCTTGGGTTTGGGTAGGGGGTGAGGTGTTGTTGGGGTTTGGGTGGTGGGGTGTAGCTGGGGTTTGGGTGTGGGGTGCGGTGTAGTTGGGGTTTGGGTGGGGGGGTATAGCTGGGATTTGGGTGGGGGGCGCGGTGTAGTTGAGGTTTGGGTGGGGGGTGTAGTTGGGGTTTGGGTTGGGGGGTGTATTTGGGGTTTGGGTGGGGGGTGTATTTGGGGTTTGGATGGGGGTGTAGTTGGGGTTTGGGTGGGGGGCGCGTTGTAGTTGTGGTTTGGGTGGGGGGGTGTAGTTGGTGTTTGGGTGGGGGGCGCGGTTTAGTTGGGGTTTGGGTGGGGGGTGTCGTTGGGGTTTGGGTGGGGGGGTGGATTTGGGGTTTGGGTGGGGGCTGTAGTTGGGTTTTGGTTGGGTGGGTGTAGTTGGGGTTTGAGTGGGGGGGTGGATTTGGGGTTTGGGTGGGGGCTGTGGTTGGGGTTTGGGTGGTGGGGTGTAGTTGGGGTTTGGGTGGGGGAGTGTAGTTGGGGTTTGGGTGGGGGGGTGTTGTTGGGGTTTGGGTGGGGGGGTGTAGTTGGCGTTTGGGTGGGGGCTCTGGTTGGGGTTTGGGTGGGGGGGTGTAGTTGGGGTTTGGGTGGGGGGGTGTAGTAGGGGTTTGGGTGGGGGGTGTAGTTGGGGTTTGGGTGGGGGTTGTAGTTGGGGTTTGGGTGGGGGCTGTGGTTGGGGTTTGGGTGGGGGGTGTAGTTGGGGTTTGGGTGGGGGGGTGTAGTTGGGGTTTGGGTGGGGTCTGTAGTTAGGGTTTGTGTGC
Organism: Carcharodon carcharias; assembly: GCF_017639515.1. Classification (NCBI taxonomy): domain Eukaryota; kingdom Metazoa; phylum Chordata; class Chondrichthyes; order Lamniformes; family Lamnidae; genus Carcharodon; species Carcharodon carcharias. The sequence goes on from NC_054495.1 coordinate 9,845,129, forward strand.
GGGGTTGTATTTGGGTTTTGGGTGGGGGATGTAGTTGGGGTTTGGGTGGGGGGCACGGTGTAGTTGGGGTTTGGGTGGGGTGCACCGTGTAGTTGGGGTGTGGGTGGGGGTGTGTAGTCGGGGTTTGGGTGTGGGGTGTAGTTGGGGTTTGGATGGGGGTGTAGTTGGGGTTTGGGTGGGGGTGTGTAGTTGGGGTTTGTGTGGGGGGCGCGGTGTAGTTGGGGTTTGGGTGGGGGGTGTAGTTGGGGTTTGGGTTGGGGGTGTATTTGGGGTTTGGGTGGGGGTGTGTATTTGGGCTTTGGGTGGTGGGGTGTAGTTGGGGTTTGGATGGGGGTGTAGTTGGGGTTTGGGTGGGGGGCGCGTTGTAGTTGTGGTTTGGGTGGGGGGGTGTAGTTGGGGTTTGGGTGGGGGACGCGGTGTAGTTGGGGTTTGGGTGGGGGGGTGTTGTTGGGGTTTGGGTGGGGGGTTGTAGTTGGGGTTTGTTGGGTGGGGGGGTGTAGTTGGTTGTTGGGGCGGGTGTGGTGTAGCTGGGGTTTGGGTGGGGGCTGCGGTGTAGTTGGGGTTTGGGTGGTGGGTTGTAGCTGGGATTTGGGTGTGGGGTGCGGTGTATTTGGGGTTTGGGTGGGGGGGTGTAGCTGGGGTTTGGGTGGGGGGCGTGGTGTAGTTGGGATTTGGGTGGGGGGGGTGTAGTTGGGGTTTGGGTGGGGGGGTGTAGTTGGGGTTTGGCTGGGGGGCGGTGTAGTTGGGGTTTGGGTGGCGGGGGAAGTGTAGTTGGGGTTTGGGTGGGGGGGCAATGTAGTTGGGGTTTGGGTGGGATGCGCGGTGTAGTTGGGGTTTTGGTGGGGGGGTGTAGTTGGGGTTTGAGGGGTGCGGTGTAGTTGGGGTTTGGGTGGGGGGGTGTAGTTGAGGTTTGGGTGGGGGGGTGTAGTTGGGGTTTGTTGGGTGGGGGGGTGTAGTTGGTTGTTGGGGTGGGTGTGGTGTAGCTTGGGTTTGGGTGGGGGGTGCGGTGTTGTTGGGGTTTGGGTGGTGGGGTGTAGCTGGGGTTTGGGTGTGGGGTGCGGTGTAGTTGGGGTTTGGGTCGGGGGGTGTAGCTGGGATTTGGGTGGGGGGCGCGGTGTAGTTGGTGTTTGGGTGGGGAGGTGTAGTTGGGGTTTGGGTGGGGGGTGTAGTTGGGTTTTGGGTGGGGGGCGGTGTAGTTGGGGTTTGGGTGGCGGGGGCAGTGTAGTTGGGGTTTGGGTGGGGGGGGCAATGTAGTTGGGGTTTGGTTGGGGGGGCGCGGTGTAGTTGGGGTTTTGGTGGGGGGGTGTAGTTGGGGTTTTGGGGGTGCGGTGTAGTTGGGGTTTGGGTGGGGGGTGTAGTTGAGGTTTGTGTGGGGGGGTGTAGTTGGGGTTTGTTGTGTGGGGGGGTGTAGTTGGTTGTTGGGGGTGGGTGTGGTGTAGCTTGGGTTTGGGTAGGGGGTGCGGTGTTGTTGGGGTTTGGGTGGTGGGGTGTAGCTGGGGTTTGGGTGTGGGGTGCGGTGTAGTTGGGGTTTGGGTGGGGGGGTGTAGCTGGGATTTGGGTGGGGGGCGCGGTGTAGTTGGTGTTTGGGTGGGGCGGTGTAGCTGGGGTTTGGGTGGGGGGTGTAGTTGGGGTTTGGGTGGGGGGCTGTGTAGTTGGGGTTTGGGTGGGGGTGGCAGTGTAGTTGGGGTTTGGGTGGGGGGGCAATGTAGTTGGGGTTTGGGTGGGGGGCGCGGTGTAGTTGGGGTTTTGGTGGGGGGGTGTAGTTGTGGTTTGGGGGGTGCGGTGTAGTTGGGGTTTGGGTGGGGGGTGTTGTTGGGGTTTGTTGGGTGGGGGGGCAATGTAGTTGGGGTTTGGGTGGGGGGCGCGGTGTAGTTGGGGTTTTGTTGGGGGGGTGTAGTTGGGGTTTGGGGGGTGCGGTGTAGTTGGGGTTTGGGTGGGGGGCTGTGTAGTTGGGGTTTGGGTGGGGGGGCAGTGTAGATGGGGTTTGGGTTGGGGGTGCGGAGTAGTTGGGGGTTGGGGGTGGGGGGGTATAGCTGGGGTTTGGGTGGGGGATGTAGTTGGGGTTTGTTGGGGGGGCTGTGGTTGGGGTTTGGGGGGTTTAGCTGGGGTTGGTTGGGGAGGTGCAGAGTAGTTGGGGTTTGGGTGCGGGGCGCGGTGTAGTTGGGGTTTGTTGGGTGGGGGGCTGTGATTGGGGTTTGGGTGGGTGGGCTGTAGTTGGGGTTTGGTTGGGGGGGTGTAGTTGGGTTTTGGGTGGGAGGGTGTGGTTGGGTTTGGGTGGGGTGCGCGGTGTAGTTGGGGTTTGTTGGGTGGGGGGCTGTGATTGGGGTTTGGGTGGGTGGGCTGTAGTTGGGGTTTGTTGGGTGGGGGGGGTATAGTTGGGGTTTGGGTGGGGGGGTGTAGTTGGGGTTTGGGTGTGGGGGTGTAGTTGGTGTTTGTTGGGTGGGGAGGTGTAGTTGGGTTTTGGGTGGGGGCTGTAGTTGGGGTTTGGGTGGGGGGGGTGTAGTTGGGGTTTGGGTGGGGGGTTGTAGTTGGGGTTTGGGTGGGGGGCGCGGTGTAGTTGGGGAGTTGGGGCGGGGTTGGCGGTGGGTGGGGTGTAGCTGGTGTTTGGGTGGGGGGTTGTATTTGAGGTTTGTTGGGTGGGGGGGGTGTAGTTGGGGTTTGTTGGGTGGTGTTGTAGTTGGGGTTTGGGTGGGGGGTTGTAGTTGGGGTTTGTTGTGTGGGGGGTGTAGTTGGGGTTTGGGTTGGGGTGCAGTTGGGGCTTGGGTGGGGGGGTGTAGTTGGGGTTTGTTGGGTGGGTGGTGTAGTTGGAGTTTGTTGGGTGGGGGCTGTAGTTGGGGTTTGGGTGGGGGAGTGTAGTTGGGGTTTGTTGGGTGGGGGGCTGTGTTTGGGGTTTGGGTGGGTGGGCTGTAGTTGTGGTTTGTTGTGTGGGGGTGTAGTTGGGGTTTGGGTGGGGATTGTAGTTGGGATTTGTTGGGTGGGGGTGTAGTTGGGGTTTGGGTGGGGGGTGTAGTTGGGGCTTCAGTGGCGGGCTGCAGTTGGGGTTTGGGTGGGGGCTGTGGTTGGGGTTTGGGTGGGGGCTGTGGTTGGGGTTTGTTGGGTGGGGGTGTAGTTGGGGTTTGGGTGGGGGTGTGTAGTTGGGGTTTGTTGGGTGGGGGTGTAGTTGGGGTTTGGGTGGGGGGGTGTAGTTGGGGTTTGGGTGGGGCTGTGGTTGGGGTCTGGGTGGGGGGTGCGGTGTAGTTGGGGTTTGTTGGGTGGGGGTGTGGTTGGGGTTTGGGTGGGGGGTGTAGTTGGGGTTTGTTGGCAGGGCGGTGTAGTTGGGGTTTGTTGGGTGGGGGGGTGTAGTTGTGGTTTGTTGGGTGGTGGGGTGTAGCTGGAGTTTGTTGGGGGCGCGGTGTAGTTGGGGTTTGTTGGCTGCGGGACTGTGGTTGTGTTTGGGTGGGGGCGCTGTAGTTGGGGTTTGTGTGGGTGGGCTGTAGTTGTGGTTTGTTGTGTGGGGGTGTAGTTGGGGTTTGGGTGGGGGCTGTGGTTGGGGTTTGGGTGGGGGGGTGTAGTTGGGGTTTGGGTGGGCGGGTGTGGTTGGTGTTTGCTGGGTGGGGGGGTGTAGTTGGGGTTTGGGTGGGTGGGCTGTAGTTGTGGTTTGTTGTGTGGGGGTGTAGTTGGGGTTTGGGTGGGGGCTGTGGTTGGGGTTTGGGTGGGGGGTGTAGTTGGGGTATGGGTGGGGGGGTGTAGTTGGGGTTTGGGTGGGGGGCTGTAGTTAGGGTTTGGGTGGGGGGGTGTATTTGGGTTTTGGGTGGGGGGTGTAGTTGGGGTTTGGGTGGGGGGGTGTAATTGGGGTTTGGGTGGGGGGTGTAGTTGGGGTTTGGGTGGGGGGTTGTAGTTGGGGTTTGGATGGGGTTGTAGTTGGGGTTTGGGTGGGGGGCGCGGTGTAGTTGAGGTTTGGGTGGGGGGTGTAGTTGGGGTTTGGGTTGGGGGGTGTATTTGGGGTTTGGGTGGGGGGGTGTATTTGGGGTTTGGATGGGGGTGTAGTTGGGGTTTGGGTGGGGGGCGCGTTGTAGTTGTGGTTTGGGTGGGGGGGTGTTGTTGGTGTTTGGGTGGGGGGCGCGGTTTAGTTGGGGTTTGGGTGGGGGGTGTCGTTGGGGTTTGGGTGGGGGGGTGGATTTGGGGTTTGGGTGGGGGCTGTAGTTGGGTTTTGGTTGGGTGGGTGTAGTTGGGGTTTGAGTGGGGGGGTGGATTTGGGGTTTGGGTGGGGGCTGTGGTTGGGGTTTGGGTGGTGGGGTGTAGTTGGGGTTTGGGTGGGGGAGTGTAGTTGGGGTTTGGGTGGGGGGGTGTTGTTGGGGTTTGGGTGGGGGGGTGTAGTTGGCGTTTGGGTGGGGGCTCTGGTTGGGGTTTGGGTGGGGGGGTGTAGTTGGGGTTTGGGTGGGGGGGTGTAGTAGGGGTTTGGGTGGGGGGTGTAGTTGGGGTTTGGGTGGGGGTTGTAGTTGGGGTTTGGGTGGGGGCTGTGGTTGGGGTTTGGGTGGGGGGTGTAGTTGGGGTTTGGGTGGGGGGGTGTAGTTGGGGTTTGGGTGGGGTCTGTAGTTAGGGTTTGTGTGCGGGGTTGTATTTGGGTTTTGGGTGGGGGATGTAGTTGGGGTTTGGGTGGGGGGCACGGTGTAGTTGGGGTTTGGGTGGGGGGGTGTTGTTGGGGTTTGGGTGGGGGGTTGTAGTTGGGGTTTGTTGGGTGGGGGGGTGTAGTTGGTTGTTGGGGCGGGTGTGGTGTAGCTGGGGTTTGGGTGGGGGCTGCGGTGTAGTTGGGGTTTGGGTGGTGGGTTGTAGCTGGGATTTGGGTGTGGGGTGCGGTGTATTTGGGGTTTGGGTGGGGGGGTGTAGCTGGGGTTTGGGTGGGGGGCGTGGTGTAGTTGGGATTTGGGTGGGGGGGTGTAGTTGGGGTTTGGGTGGGGGGGTGTAGTTGGGGTTTGGCTGGGGGGCGGTGTAGTTGGGGTTTGGGTGGCGGGGGAAGTGTAGTTGGGGTTTGGGTGGGGGGGCAATGTAGTTGGGGTTTAGGTGGGATGCGCGGTGTAGTTGGGGTTTTGGTGGGGGGGTGTAGTTGGGGTTTGAGGGGTGCGGTGTAGTTGGGGTTTGGGTGGGGGGGTGTAGTTGAGGTTTGGGTGGGGGGGTGTAGTTGGGGTTTGTTGGGTGGGGGGGTGTAGTTGGTTGTTGGGGTGGGTGTGGTGTAGCTTGGGTTTGGGTGGGGGGTGCGGTGTTGTTGGAGTTTGGGTGGTGGGGTGTAGCTGGGGTTTGGGTGTGGGGTGCGGTGTAGTTGGGGTTTGGGTCGGGGGGTGTAGCTGGGATTTGGGTGGGGGGCGCGGTGTAGTTGGTGTTTGGGTGGGGGGGTGTAGTTGGGGTTTGGGTGGGGGGTGTAGTTGGGGTTTGGGTGGGGGGCGGTGTAGTTGGGGTTTGGGTGGCGGGGGCAGTGTAGTTGGGGTTTGGGTGGGGGGGCAATGTAGTTGGGGTTTGGTTGGGGGGGCGCGGTGTAGTTGGGGTTTTGGTGGGGGGGTGTAGTTGGGGTTTTGGGGGTGCGGTGTAGTTGGGGTTTGGGTGGGGGGGTGTAGTTGAGGTTTGTGTGGGGGGGTGTAGTTGGGGTTTGTTGTGTGGGGGGGTGTAGTTGGTTGTTGGGGGTGGGTGTGGTTTAGCTTGGGTTTGGGTAGGGGGTGAGGTGTTGTTGGGGTTTGGGTGGTGGGGTGTAGCTGGGGTTTGGGTGTGGGGTGCGGTGTAGTTGGGGTTTGGGTGGGGGGGTGTAGCCGGGATTTGGGTGGGGGGGCGCGGTGTAGTTGGTGTTTGGGTGGGGCGGTGTAGCTGGGGTTTGGGTGGGGGGTGTAGTTGGGGTTTGGGTGGGGGGCTGTGTAGTTGGGGTTTGGGTGGGGGGGGCTGTGTAGTTGGGGTTTGGGTGGGGGGCAATGTAGTTGGGGTTTGGGTGGGGGGCGCGGTGTAGTTGGGGTTTTGGTGGGGGGGTGTAGTTGTGGTTTGGGGGGTGCGGTGTAGTTGGGGTTTGGGTGGGGGGTGTTGTTGGGGTTTGTTGGGTGGGGGGGCAATGTAGTTGGGGTTTGGGGGGGGGGGCGCGGTGTAGTTGGGGTTTTGTTGGGGGGGTGTAGTTGGGGTTCGGGGGGTGCGGTGTAGTTGGGGTTTGGGTGGGGGGCTGTGTAGTTGGGGTTTGGGTGGGGGGGCAGTGTAGTTGGGGTTTGCGTTGGGGGTGCAGAGTAGTTGGGGGTTGGGGGTGGGGGGTATAGCTGGGGTTTGGGTGGGGGATGTAGTTGGGGTTTGTTGGGGGGGCTGTGGTTGGGGTTTGGGGGGTTTAGCTGGGGTTGGTTGGGGAGGTGCAGAGTAGTTGGGGTTTGGGTGTGGGGCGCGGTGTAGTTGGGGTTTGTTGGGTGGGGGGCTGTGATTGGGGTTTGGGTGGGTGGGCTGTAGTTGGGGTTTGGTTGGGGGGGTGTAGTTGGGTTTTGGGTGGGAGGGTGTGGTTGGGTTTGGGTGGGGTGCGCGGTGTAGTTGGGGTTTGTTGGGTGGGGGGCTGTGATTGGGGTTTGGGTGGGTGGGCTGTAGTTGGGGTTTGTTGGGTGGGGGGGTATAGTTGGGGTTTGGGTGGGGGGGTGTAGTTGGGGTTTGGGTGTGGGGGTGTAGTTGGTGTTTGTTGGGTGGGGAGGTGTAGTTGGGTTTTGGGTGGGGGCTGTAGTTGGGGTTTGGGTGGGGGGGTGTAGTTGGGGTTTGGGTGGGGGGTTGTAGTTGGGGTTTGGGTGGGGGGCGCGGTGTAGTTGGGGAGTTGGGGCGGGGTTGGCGGTGGGTGGGGTGTAGCTGGTGTTTGGGTGGGGGGTTGTATTTGAGGTTTGTTGGGTGGGGGGGTGTGGTTGGGGTTTGTTGGGTGGTGTTGTAGTTGGGGTTTGGGTGGGGGGTTGTAGTTGGGGTTTGTTGTGTGGGGGGTGTAGTTGGGGTTTGGGTTGGGGTGCAGTTGGGGCTTGGGTGGGGGGGTGTAGTTGGGGTTTGTTGGGTGGGTGGTGTAGTTGGAGTTTGTTGGGTGGGGGCTGTAGTTGGGGTTTGGGTGGGGGAGTGTAGTTGGGGTTTGTTGGGTGGGGGGCTGTGTTTGGGGTTTGGGTGGGTGGGCTGTAGTTGTGGTTTGTTGTGTGGGGGTGTAGTTGGGGTTTGGGTGGGGATTGTAGTTGGGATTTGTTGGGTGGGGGTGTAGTTGGGGTTTGGGTGGGGGGTGTAGTTGGGGCTTCGGTGGCGGGCTGCAGTTGGGGTTTGGGTGGGGGCTGTGGTTGGGGTTTGGGTGGGGGCTGTGGTTGGGGTTTGTTGGGTGGGGGTGTAGTTGGGGTTTGGGTGGGGGTGTGTAGTTGGGGTTTGTTGGGTGGGGGTGTAGTTGGGGTTTGGGTGGGGGGGTGTAGTTGGGGTTTGGGTGGGGCTGTGGTTGGGGTCTGGGTGGGGGGTGCGGTTGTAGTTGGGGTTTGTTGGGTGGGGGGTGTGGTTGGGGTTTGGGTGGGGGGTGTAGTTGGGGTTTGTTGGCAGGGCGGTGTAGTTGGGGTTTGTTGGGTGGGGGGGTGTAGTTGTGGCTTGTTGGGTGGTGGGGTGTAGCTGGAGTTTGTTGGGGGCGCGGTGTAGTTGGGGTTTGTTGGCTGCGGGACTGTGGTTGTGTTTGGGTGGGGGCGCTGTAGTTGGGGTTTGTTGGGTGGCGGGGTGTAGTTGGGGTTTGGGTGGGGGGGTGTAGCTGGGGTTTGGGTGGGGCTGTAGTTGGGGTCTGGGTGGGGGGCGCGGTGTAGTTGGGGTTTGTTGGGTGGGGGGTGTGGTTGGGGTTTGGGTGGGGGGTGTAGCTGGGGTTTGTTGGGTGGGGGGGTGTAGTTGGGTTTGTTGGGTGGGGGGGGCGTGGTTGGGGTTTGGGTGGGCGGGTGTAGTTGGGTTTTGTTGGGTGGGGGGTGTAGTTGGGGTTTGGGTGGGGTCTGTGGTTGGGGTTTGTGTGGGGGGTGTAGTTGGGGCTTGGGTGGGGGTGTGTAGTTGGGGTTTGTTGGGTGGGGGGGTGTAGTTGGGGTTTGTTGGGTGGGAGTGTGTAGTTGGGGTTTGTTGGGTGGGGGGGGTGTAGTTGGGGTTTGGGTTGGGGCTGTGGTTGGGGTTTGGATGGGGGGGGTGTAGTTGGGGTTTGGGTGGGGGGTGTAGTTGGGTTTTGTTGTGTGGGGGGGTGTAGTTGGGGTTTGTTGGGTGGGGGGTGTAGTTGGGGTTTGGGTGGGGGCTGTAGTTGGGGTTTGTTGGGTGGGGGGGTGTAGTTGGGGTTGGGGTGGGGGCGGTGTAGTTGGGGTTTGTTGGGTGGGGAGTGTAGTTGGGGTTTGGGTGGGGGGGTGTGGTTGGGGTTTATTGGGTGGGGGGGTGTAGTTCGGGTTTGGGTGGCGGGTGTGGTTGGGGTTTATTGGGTGGGGGGTGTAGTTGGGGTTTGGGTGGGGGTTGTAGTTGGGGTTTGGGTGGGGGTTGTATTTGGGGTTTGGGTGGAGGTTGTATTTGGGGTTTGGGTGGGGGTGTGTAGTTGGGGTTTGGGTAGGGGGTGTAGTTGGGGTTTGTTGGGTGGGGGGGTGTAGTTGGGGTTTGGGTGGGGGCGGTGTAGTTGGGGTTTGGGTGGGGGGTGTAGTTGTGGTTTGGGTGGGGGTTGTGGTTGGGGTTTGTTGGGTGGGGGGTGTAGTTGGGGTTTGTGTGGGGGGGTGTCGCTGGGGTTTGTTGGGTGGGGGTGTAGTTGGGGTTTGGGTGGGGGGGTGTAGCTGGGGTTTGTTGGGTGGGGGGTGTAGTTGGGGTTTGGGTGGGGGTGTAGTTGGGGTTTGTTGGGTGGGGGGTGTAGTTGGGGTTTGGGTGGGGGGGTGTGGTTGGGGTTTGGGTGGGGGTGTGTAGTTGGGGTTTGGGTGGGGGGTGTAGTTTGGGTTTGGGTGGGGGGTGTAGTTGGGGTTTGGGTGGGTGGGTGTAGTTGGGGTTTGGGTGGGGGTGTGTAGTTGGGGTTTGGGTGGGGGGTGTAGTTTGGGTTTGGGTGGGGGGTGTAGTTGGGGTTTGTTGGGTTGGGGGTGTAGTTTGGGTTTGGGTGGGGGGTGTAGTTGGGGTTTGGGTGGGGGGGTGTAGTTGGGGTTTGGGTGGGGGTGTGTGGTTGGGATTTGGGTGGGGGTGTGTGGTTGGGGTTTATTGGGTGGGGGGTGTAGTTGGGGTTTGGGTGGGGGGGTGTAGTTGGGGTTTGGGTGGGGGGTGTAGTTGGGGTTTGGGTGGGGGGTGTAGTTGGGTTTTGGGTGGGGGGGTGTAGTTGGGGTTTGGGTGGGGGGTGTAGTTGGGGTTTGTTGGGTGGGGGGTGTAGTTGGGGTTTGGGTGGGGGGGTGTAGTTGGGGTTTGTTGGGTGGGGGGTGTAGTGGGGTTTGTTGGGTGGGGGGTGTAGTTGAGGTTTGTTGGGTGGGGGGTGTAGTTGGGGTTTGTTGGGTGGGGGGTGTAGTTGGGGTTTGGGTGGGGGGGTGTAGTTGGGGTTTGTTGGGTGGGGGCTGTAGTTGGGGTTTGTTGGGTGGGGGGGAGTAGTTGGGGTTTGTTGGGTGGGGAGGTGTAGTTGGGGTTTGTTGGGTGGGGGGGTGTAGTTGGGGTTTGTGTGGGGGGGTGTAGTTGGGGTTTGTTGGGTGGGGAGGTGTAGTTGGGGTTTGGGTGGGGGGGTGTAGTTGGGGTTTGGGTGGGGGGGTGTAGTTGGGGTTTGTTGGGTGGGGGGGTGTAGTTGGGGTTTGGGTGGGGGGGGTGTAGTTGGGGTTTGTTGGGTGGGGGGGTGTAGTTGGGGTTTGGGTGGGGTGGGTGTAGTTGGGGTTTGTTGGGTGGGGGGCTGTAGTTGGGGTTTGTTGGGTGGGGTGGGTGTAGTTGGGGTTTGTTGGGTGGGGGGGTGTAGTTGGGGTTTGTTGGGTGGGGGGATGTAGTTGGGGTTTGGGTGGGGGGGTGTAGTTGGGGTTTGTTGGGTGGGGGGGTGTAGTTGGGGTTTGGGTGGGGGGTGTAGTTGGGGTTTGGGTGGGGGGGTGTAGTTGGGGTTTGTTGGGTGGGGGATGTAGTTGGGGTTTGGGTGGGGAGGTGTAGTTGGGGTTTGTTGGGTGGGGGGGTGTAGTTGGGGTTTGGGTGGGGAGGTGTAGTTGGGGTTTGTTGGGTGGGGGGGGTGTAGTTGGGGTTTGGGTGGGGGGTGTAGTTGGGGTTTGGGTGGGGGGGGTGTAGTTGGGGTTTGTTGGGTGGGGGGATGTAGTTGGGGTTTGGGTGGGGGGGGTGTAGTTGGGTTTTGGGTGGGGGGGGTGTAGTTGGGTTTTGGGTGGGAGGGTGTGGTTGGGTTTGGGTGGGGTGCGCGGTGTAGTTGGGGTTTGTTGGGTGGGGGGCTGTGATTGGGGTTTGGGTGGGTGGCCTGTAGTTGGGGTTTGTTGGGTGGGGGGGTATAGTTGGGGTTTGGGTGGGGGGGTGTAGTTGGGGTTTGGGTGTGGGGGTGTAGTTGGTGTTTGTTGGGTGGGGAGGTGTAGTTGGGTTTTGGGTGGGGGCTGTAGTTGGGGTTTGGGTGGGGGGGTGTAGTTGGTGTTTGGGTGGGGGGTTGTAGTTGGGGTTTGGTTGGGGGGCGCGGTGTAGTTGGGGAGTTGGGGCGGTGTTGGCGGTGGGTGGGGTGTAGCTGGTGTTTGGGTGGGGGGTTGTATTTGAGGTTTGTTGGGTGGGGGGGTGTAGTTGGGGTTTGTTGGGTGGTGTTGTAGTTGGGGTTTGGGTGGGGGGTTGTAGTTGGGGTTTGTTGTGTGGGGGGTGTAGTTGGGGTTTGGGTTGGGGTGCAGTTGGGGCTTGGGTGGGGGGGTGTAGTTGGGGTTTGTTGGGTGGGTGGTGTAGTTGGAGTTTGTTGGGTGGGGGCTGTAGTTGGGGTTTGGGTGGGGGAGTGTAGTTGGGGTTTGTTGGGTGGGGGGCTGTGTTTGGGGTTTGGGTGGGTGGGCTGTAGTTGTGGTTTGTTGTGTGGGGGTGTAGTTGGGGTTTGGGTGGGGATTGTAGTTGGTGTTTGTTGGGTGGGGGTGTAGTTGGGGTTTGGGTGGGGGGTGTAGTTGGGGCTTCGGTGGCGGGCTGCAGTTGGGGTTTGGGTGGGGGCTGTGGTTGGGGTTTGGGTGGGGGCTGTGGTTGGGGTTTGTTGGGTGGGGGTGTAGTTGGGGTTTGGGTGGGGGTGTGTAGTTGGGGTTTGTTGGGTGGGGGTGTAGTTGGGGTTTGGGTGGGGGGGTGTAGTTGGGGTTTGGGTGGGGCTGTAGTTGGGGTCTGGGTGGGGGGTGCGGTGTAGTTGGGGTTTGTTGGGTGGGGGGTGTGGTTGGGGTTTGGGTGGGGGGTGTAGTTGGGGTTTGTTGGCAGGGCGGTGTAGTTGGGGTTTGTTGGGTGGGGGGGTGTAGTTGTGGCTTGTTGGGTGGTGGGGTGTAGCTGGAGTTTGTTGGGGGCGCGGTGTAGTTGGGGTTTGTTGGCTGCGGGACTGTGGTTGTGTTTGGGTGGGGGCGCTGTAGTTGGGGTTTGTTGGGTGGCGGGGTGTAGTTGGGGTTTGGGTGGGGGGGTGTAGCTGGGGTTTGGGTGGGGCTGTAGTTGGGGTCTGGGTGGGGGGCGCGGTGTAGTTGGGGTTTGTTGGGTGGGGGGTGTGGTTGGGGTTTGGGTGGGGGGTGTAGCTGGGGTTTGTTGGGTGGGGGGGTGTAGTTGGGTTTGTTGGGTGGGGGGGGCGTGGTTGGGGTTTGGGTGGGCGGGTGTAGTTGGGTTTTGTTGGGTGGGGGGTGTAGTTGGGGTTTGGGTGGGGTCTGTGGTTGGGGTTTGTGTGGGGGGTGTAGTTGGGGCTTGGGTGGGGGTGTGTAGTTGGGGTTTGTTGGGTGGGGGGGTGTAGTTGGGGTTTGTTGGGTGGGAGTGTGTAGTTGGGGTTTGTTGGGTGGGGGGGTGTAGTTGGGGTTTGGGTTGGGGCTGTGGTTGGGGTTTGGATGGGGGGGGTGTAGTTGGGGTTTGGGTGGGGGGTGTAGTTGGGTTTTGTTGTGTGGGGGGGTGTAGTTGGGGTTTGTTGGGTGGGGGGTGTAGTTGGGGTTTGGGTGGGGGCTGTAGTTGGGGTTTGTTGGGTGGGGGGGTGTAGTTGGGGTTGGGGTGGGGGCGGTGTAGTTGGGGTTTGTTGGGTGGGGAGTGTAGTTGGGGTTTGGGTGGGGGGGTGTGGTTGGGGTTTATTGGGTGGGGGGGTGTAGTTCGGGTTTGGGTGGCGGGTGTGGTTGGGGTTTATTGGGTGGGGGGTGTAGTTGGGGTTTGGGTGGGGGTTGTAGTTGGGGTTTGGGTGGGGGTTGTATTTGGGGTTTGGGTGGAGGTTGTATTTGGGGTTTGGGTGGGGGTGTGTAGTTGGGGTTTGGGTAGGGGGGTGTAGTTGGGGTTTGTTGGGTGGGGGGGTGTAGTTGGGGTTTGGGTGGGGGGGTGTAGTTGGGGTTTGGGTGGGGGGTTGTAGTTGTGGTTTGGGTGGGGGTTGTGGTTGGGGTTTGTTGGGTGGGGGGTGTAGTTGGGGTTTGTGTGGGGGGGTGTAGCTGGGGTTTGTTGGGTGGGGGTGTAGTTGGGGTTTGGGTGGGGGGGTGTAGCTGGGGTTTGTTGGGTGGGGGGTGTAGTTGGGGTTTGGGTGGGGGTGTAGTTGGGGTTTGTTGGGTGGGGGGTGTAGTTGGGGTTTGGGTGGGGGGGTGTAGTTGGGGTTTGGGTGGGGGTGTGTAGTTGGGGTTTGGGTGGGGGGTGTAGTTTGGGTTTGGGTGGGGGGTGTAGTTGGGGTTTGGGTGGGTGGGTGTAGTTGGGGTTTGGGTGGGGGTGTGTAGTTGGGGTTTGGGTGGGGGGTGTAGTTTGGGTTTGGGTGGGGGGTGTAGTTGGGGTTTGTTGGGTTGGGGGTGTAGTTTGGGTTTGGGTGGGGGGTGTAGTTGGGGTTTGGGTGGGGGGGTGTAGTTGGGGTTTGGGTGGGGGTGTGTGGTTGGGATTTGGGTGGGGGTGTGTGGTTGGGGTTTATTGGGTGGGGGGTGTAGTTGGGGTTTGGGTGGGGGGGTGTAGTTGGGGTTTGGGTGGGGGGTGTAGTTGGGGTTTGGGTGGGGGGTGTAGTTGGGTTTTGGGTGGGGGGGTGTAGTTGGGGTTTGGGTGGGGGTGTGTAGTTGGGGTTTGTTGGGTGGGGGGTGTAGTTGGGGTTTGGGTGGGGGGGTGTAGTTGGGGTTTGTTGGGTGGGGGGTGTAGTTGGGGTTTGTTGGGTGGGGGGTGTAGTTGAGGTTTGTTGGGTGGGGGGTGTAGTTGGGGTTTGTTGGGTGGGGGGTGTAGTTGGGGTTTGGGTGGGGGGGTGTAGTTGGGGTTGTTGGGTGGGGGCTGTAGTTGGGGTTTGTTGGGTGGGGGGGAGTAGTTGGGGTTTGTTGGGTGGGGAGGTGTAGTTGGGGTTTGTTGGGTGGGGGGGTGTAGTTGGGGTTTGTGTGGGGGGGTGTAGTTGGGGTTTGTTGGGTGGGGAGGTGTAGTTGGGGTTTGGGTGGGGGGGTGTAGTTGGGGTTTGGGTGGGGGGGTGTAGTTGGGGTTTGTTGGGTGGGGGGGTGTAGTTGGGGTTTGGGTGGGGGGGGTGTAGTTGGGGTTTGTTGGGTGGGGGGGTGTAGTTGGGGTTTGGGTGGGGGTGGGTGTAGTTGGGGTTTGTTGGGTGGGGGGCTGTAGTTGGGGTTTGTTGGGTGGGGTGGGTGTAGTTGGGGTTTGTTGGGTGGGGGGGTGTAGTTGGGGTTTGTTGGGTGGGGGATGTAGTTGGGGTTTGGGTGGGGGGGTGTAGTTGGGGTTTGTTGGGTGGGGGGGTGTAGTTGGGGTTTGGGTGGGGGGTGTAGTTGGGGTTTGGGTGGGGGGGTGTAGTTGGGGTTTGTTGGGTGGGGGGATGTAGTTGGGGTTTGGGTGGGGAGGTGTAGTTGGGGTTTGTTGGGTGGGGGGTGTAGTTGGGGTTTGGGTGGGGAGGTGTAGTTGGGGTTTGTTGGGTGGGGGGGGTGTAGTTGGGGTTTGGGTGGGGGGTGTAGTTGGGGTTTGGGTGGGGGGGTGTAGTTGGGGTTTGTTGGGTGGGGGGATGTAGTTGGGGTTTGGGTGGGGGGGGTGTAGTTGGGGTTTGGGTGGGGGGGGTGTAGTTGGGTTTTGGGTGGGAGGGTGTGGTTGGGTTTGGGTGGGGTGCGCGGTGTAGTTGGGGTTTGTTGGGTGGGGGGCTGTGATTGGGGTTTGGGTGGGTGGCCTGTAGTTGGGGTTTGTTGGGTGGGGGGGTATAGTTGGGGTTTGGGTGGGGGGGTGTAGTTGGGGTTTGGGTGTGGGGGTGTAGTTGGTGTTTGTTGGGTGGGGAGGTGTAGTTGGGTTTTGGGTGGGGGCTGTAGTTGGGGTTTGGGTGGGGGGGTGTAGTTGGTGTTTGGGTGGGGGGTTGTAGTTGGGGTTTGGTTGGGGGGCGCGGTGTAGTTGGGGAGTTGGGGCGGTGTTGGCGGTGGGTGGGGTGTAGCTGGTGTTTGGGTGGGGGGTTGTATTTGAGGTTTGTTGGGTGGGGGGGTGTAGTTGGGGTTTGTTGGGTGGTGTTGTAGTTGGGGTTTGGGTGGGGGGTTGTAGTTGGGGTTTGTTGTGTGGGGGGTGTAGTTGGGGTTTGGGTTGGGGTGCAGTTGGGGCTTGGGTGGGGGGGTGTAGTTGGGGTTTGTTGGGTGGGTGGTGTAGTTGGAGTTTGTTGGGTGGGGGCTGTAGTTGGGGTTTGGGTGGGGGAGTGTAGTTGGGGTTTGTTGGGTGGGGGGCTGTGTTTGGGGTTTGGGTGGGTGGGCTGTAGTTGTGGTTTGTTGTGTGGGGGTGTAGTTGGGGTTTGGGTGGGGATTGTAGTTGGTGTTTGTTGGGTGGGGGTGTAGTTGGGGTTTGGGTGGGGGGTGTAGTTGGGGCTTCGGTGGCGGGCTGCAGTTGGGGTTTGGGTGGGGGCTGTGGTTGGGGTTTGGGGGGGGGCTGTGGTTGGGGTTTGTTGGGGGGGGGGTGTTGTTGGGGTTTGGGTGGGGGTGTGTAGTTGGGGTTTGTTGGGTGGGGGTGTAGGTGGGGTTTGGGTGGGGGGGTGTAGTTGGGGTTTGGGTGGGGCTGTAGTTGGGGTCTGGGTGGGGGGTGCGGTGTAGTTGGGGTTTGTTGGGTGGGGGGGTGTGGTTGGGGTTTGGGTGGGGGGTGTAGTTGGGGTTTGTTGGCAGGGCAGTGTAGTTGGGGTTTGTTGGGTGGGGGGGTGTAGTTGTGGTTTGTTGGGTGGTGGGGTGTAGCTGGAGTTTGTTGGGGGCGCGGTGTAGTTGGGGTTTGTTGGCTGCGGGACTGTGGTTGTGTTTG
The DNA here is from genome assembly GCF_017639515.1 of Carcharodon carcharias. Classification (NCBI taxonomy): domain Eukaryota; kingdom Metazoa; phylum Chordata; class Chondrichthyes; order Lamniformes; family Lamnidae; genus Carcharodon; species Carcharodon carcharias. Next base: position 9,860,450 of record NC_054495.1, read on the forward strand.
GGTGGGGGCGCTGTAGTTGGGGTTTGTTGGGTGGCGGGGTGTAGTTGGGGTTTGGGTGGGGGGGTGTAGCTGGGGTTTGGGTGGGGCTGTAGTTGGGGTCTGGGTGGGGGGCGCGGTGTAGTTGGGGTTTGTTGGGTGGGGGGTGTGGTTGGGGTTTGGGTGGGGGGTGTAGCTGGGGTTTGTTGGGTGGGGGGTGTAGTTGGGTTTGTTGGGTGGGGGGGCGTGGTTGGGGTTTGGGTGGGCGGGTGTAGTTGGGTTTTGTTGGGTGGGGGGTGTAGTTGGGGTTTGGGTGGGGTCTGTGGTTGGGTTTGTGTGGGGGGTGTAGTTGGGGCTTGGGTGGGGGTGTGTAGTTGGGGTTTGTTGGGTGGGGGGGTGTAGTTGGGGTTTGTTGGGTGGGAGTGTGTAGTTAGGGTTTGTTGGGTGGGGGGGTGTAGTTGGGGTTTGGGTTGGGGCTGTGGTTGGGGTTTGGATGGGGGGGGTGTAGTTGGGGTTTGGGTGGGGGGTGTAGTTGGGTTTTGTTGTGTGGGGGGGTGTAGTTGGGGTTTGTTGGGTGGGGGGTGTAGTTGGGGTTTGGGTGGGGGCTGTAGTTGGGGTTTGTTGGGTGGGGGGGTGTAGTTGGGGTTGGGGTGGGGGCGGTGTAGTTGGGGTTTGTTGGGTGGGGAGTGTAGTTGGGGTTTGGGTGGGGGGGTGTGGTTGGGGTTTATTGGGTGGGGGGGTGTAGTTCGGGTTTGGGTGGCGGGTGTGGTTGGGGTTTATTGGGTGGGGGGTGTAGTTGGGGTTTGGGTGGGGGTTGTAGTTGGGGTTTGGGTGGGGGTTGTATTTGGGGTTTGGGTGGAGGTTGTATTTGGGGTTTGGGTGGGGGTGTGTAGTTGGGGTTTGGGTAGGGGGTGTAGTTGGGGTTTGTTGGGTGGGGGGGTGCAGTTGGGGTTTGGGTGGGGGGGTGTAGTTGGGGTTTGGGTGGGGGGTGTAGTTGTGGTTTGGGTGGGGGTTGTGGTTGGGGTTTGTTGGGTGGGGGGTGTAGTTGGGGTTTGTGTGGGGGGGTGTAGCTGGGGTTTGTTGGGTGGGGGTGTAGTTGGGGTTTGGGTGGGGGGTGTAGTTGGGGTTTGTTGGGTGGGGGGTGTAGTTGGGGTTTGGGTGGGGGGGTGTAGTTGGGGTTTGGGTGGGGTGTGTAGTTGGGGTTTGGGTGGGGGGTGTAGTTTGGGTTTGGGTGGGGGGTGTAGTTGGGGTTTGGGTGGGTGGGTGTAGTTGGGGTTTGGGTGGGGGTGTGTAGTTGGGGTTTGGGTGGGGGGTGTAGTTTGGGTTTGGGTGGGGGGTGTAGTTGGGGTTTGTTGGGTGGGGGGTGTAGTTTGGGTTTGGGTGGGGGGTGTAGTTGGGGTTTGGGTGGGGGTGTGTAGTTGGGGTTTGGGTGGGGGTGTGTGGTTGGGATTTGGGTGGGGGTGTGTGGTTGGGGTTTATTGGGTGTGGGGTGTAGTTGGGGTTTGGGTGGGGGGGTGTAGTTGGGGTTTGGGTGGGGGGTGTAGTTGGGGTTTGGGTGGGGGGTGTAGTTGGGGTTTGGGTGGGGGTTGTAGTTGGGTTTTGGGTGGGGGGGTGTAGTTGGGGTTTGGGTGGGGGGTGTAGTTGGGGTTTGTTGGGTGGGGGGTGTAGTTGGGGTTTGGGTGGGGGGGTGTAGTTGGGGTTTGTTGGGTGGGGGGTGTAGTTGGGGTTTGTTGGGTGGGGGGTGTAGTTGAGGTTTGTTGGGTGGGGGGTGTAGTTGGGGTTTGTTGGGTGGGGGGTGTAGTTGGGGTTTGGGTGGGGGGGTGTAGTTGGGGTTTGTTGGGTGGGGGCTGTAGTTGGGGTTTGTTGGGTGGGGGGGAGTAGTTGGGGTTTGTTGGGTGGGGATGTGTAGTTGGGGTTTGTTGGGTGGGGGGGGTGTAGTTGGGGTTTGTGTGGGGGGGTGTAGTTGGGGTTTGTTGGGTGGGGAGGTGTAGTTGGGGTTTGGGTGGGGGGGTGTAGTTGGGGTTTGGGTGGGGGGGTGTAGTTGGGGTTTGTTGGGTGGGGTGGGTGTAGTTGGGGTTTGGGTGGGGTGTGTAGTTGGGGTTTGTTGGGTGGGGTGGTGTAGTTGGGGTTTGTTGGGTGGGGTGGGTGTAGTTGGGGTTTGTTGGGTGGGGGGGTGTAGTTGGGGTTTGGGTGGGGGGGGTGTAGTTGGGGTTTGTTGGGTGGGGGGTGTAGTTGGGGTTTGGGTGGGGTGGGTGTAGTTGGGGTTTGTTGGGTGGGGGGCTGTAGTTGGGGTTTGTTGGGTGGGGTGGGTGTAGTTGGGGTTTGTTGGGTGGGGGGGTGTAGTTGGGGTTTGGGTGGGGGGTGTAGTTGGGGTTTGGGTGGGGGGGTGTAGTTGGGGTTTGTTGGGTGGGGGGATGTAGTTGGGGTTTGGGTGGGGAGGTGTAGTTGGGGTTTGTTGGGTGGGGGGGTGTAGTTGGGTTTGGGTGGGGAGGTGTAGTTGGGGTTTGTTGGGTGGGGAGGGTGTAGTTGGGGTTTGGGTGGGGGGGGGTGTAGTTGGGGTTTGGGTGGGGGGGGTGTAGTTGGGGTTTGGGTGGGGGGGGGTGTAGTTGGGGTTTGGGTGGGGGGTGTAGTTGGGGTTTGGGTGGGGTGGTGTAGTTGGGGTTTGTTGGGTGGGGGGGGTGTAGTTGGGGTTTGTTGGGTGGGGGGGTGTAGTTGGGGTTTGGGGGGGCTGGGCGGTGTAGTTGGGGGGTTGGGGCGGGTTTGGGGGTGGGTGGGGTGTAGCCGGGGTTTGTTGGGGGGGCTGGGCGGTGTAGTTAGGGGTCGTGGGGGGGGGGGTATCTGTCTCCGTACCGGGGCGGACTGGCTCCTGCGGCCGAGCTGCTCGGTTTGGGAACCGGGCCGTGCGGCGGCTGAGCTGAGTCGGTGGAAGCGGCTGCGATGATCATGGAGAAGGAGGGAGAGAGTGAGTGAGTGAGTGAGCTGAGGGACATAAATCTTCATAAAGCTGCGAGAGTGATTAATGGCGGGTGTGGGGCTGCCTTGCTGGACCTTTCCCATTACAGGATAATCGGAAGATGGAATACCCTTGTCGTCTCCACTAACCCCGTCTCATTTGTTCCACTTTGCAGTCCATTTACTTTGGAAAGTACAAGCCACTCCATCAAAAATATTTTCAGAGTTAATTTCCTCCCTTAATCTGCTTGATTCTTATTTGCTATCGAGTGGCAGGATCGATTTTCTTGGCATCTAAATTAAATAATCCTGTTTTCATGCATGGAGAGCCAGCAGACTGGACGCCTTGGCCGGGACTCAGCACCGGCGACTGGGAGGGGGAGAGAAATACTCAAAACTGACAAATTGTTCGTGTGTGTCGCATATTCCTCTCAGAGGGAGAGGCGTGTGTAGCCTATCGTCATATCTTTCGGGCCTCATTTCGTTTGCCATTTTTCTTCTGGGTCCTTAACAGATTTTATTTTCTTCTGCTTCAGGGGACGCGCACGCCAAACAGGCGCGTCCTCGGAGTTCAAATCAAATCCACATCCCGGAGGCAGCGACTGGTGTCAGCAGCTCGGAAACTTCAGCAGGGCCCTTCACACACACAGAGTGACACACACACACACACAGAGTGACACACACACACACACACACACACAGTGACACACACACACACACAGTGACACACACACACACAGAGTAACACACACACATACAGTAACACACACACACACACACAGTAACACACACACAGAATAACACACAGTAACACACACATGCACAGAGTAGCACACACGCGCACAGAGTAACACACATACAGTAACACCCGGAGTAACGCACACAGAGTGACACACACAGTAACACACACAGAGTAGCACACACATGGAGTAACACACACAGAGTAATACACACAGACAGAGTAACACACACCATCTAACACACATACAGAGTAAGACATTCACACAGTAACTCACAGAGCAACACAGACACTGAGTAACACACATGGGATAACACACACAGTAATACACACAGACAGAGTAACACACACACACACAAACACACACACAGAGTAAGGCATTCACACAGCAACACACTAACACACACAGTAACACACGCACTCATTAACACACAGAATAACACACAGAAACATACACTAGCACACAAACAGTAACATACAGACACACACAGCGTAATGTATACACACAGTAACAGGCAGAATAACATGCACACAAAGTAACACATACACACAGTAACACGCACACACAGAGTAACACACATGCACACACTGCAACATACACACACAATGTAATACACACACATAGTAACACACACACAGAGTAACACACACAGAATATCACACACAGAGTAATACACACAGAGCAACACACGCACATAGGAACACACGCATATAGAGTAATGTGCACACACACAGTAACACACACACGCACACACAGTAACACAGTTATGCACACACATTAACACACACACACACATACACATACACAGTAACACACAGAGCAACACACAGATTAACTTACATGCACATACAGAGTAACACACACAGAAACACATACTAACATACAGACAGTAACACACAGGCACACACACACACAGAGTAACACACATACACACACACAGAGTAACACACATGCATACACACAGAGTAACATACACACACAAAGCAACACGCACACACAGAGTAATACATGCACACACAGGGAGTAACACACATAGTGACACAGAGTAGCACACACAGTAACACACACACAATAACACACACGTACACACACACAGTAACACACACAGGCTAACACACAGAGTAAGACATGCACAGTAACATGCACACACACAGTAACAGACACAGAGCAACACACACAGAGTAACACGCACACAGACAGAATAACATACACACAGTGACACATACACACACAGAGCAACACACACACACAAAGTAACACACATGCACACACACAGTGTAACACAAACAGAAACACACTAACACACACAGGCACACACACACAGTAATGCACATACACAGCGTAACACACATGCATAAACACTGAGTAACACACACACACACACAGAGTAACACACACACACAATGTAACACACACACACATAGTAACACACAAACACACAGAGTAACACACACAGTAACACGCACAGAGTAACAGGCAGATGGACAAACACACAGTAACACACACACGCAGATTAACACACACATTAACACACACATAGTAACACACACACATAGTAACATACGTGCACAGGGTAACACACACGGTAACATGCGCAGAGTAACACACACAGAGCAACACACACACAGTGACAAACATGCACACACACAGAGTACACAAATACACACAAATAGTAACACACACACACAGAGCAATACGCACACACACAGCCTAACACACAAGCACACACACAGTTACACAAACGCACACACAGATTAACACACACACAAACACACATACACTTAGTAACGCGCACACACACACACAATGTAACACACACACACAGACTAACACACAAACACACACATAGAAACACACAGTAACACACACAGTAACACACACACAAACAAGTACACAGAGTAACACACAAGAGAACAGAAATACACACAGAGTAATACACGCACACACAGCAACATGCACACATACAGCTTAACACACAAGCACACACAGAGTTACACAAACGCAAACACAGATTAACACACACATACACACAGTAACGCGCACACACACACAGATTAACACACACACAGAGTTAAGCGCACAGACAGAGAAACACACGCACACACATACACACAGAGAAACACTGTCGGAGGGTCAGTACTGAGGGAGTGCTGCACTGTCGGAGGGTCAGTATTGAGGGACTGCTGCACTGTCAGAGGGTCAGTACTGAGGAAGTGCTGCACTGTCGGAGGGTCAGTACTGAGGGAGTGCTGCACTGTCAGAAGGTCAGTGCTGAGGGAGTGCTGCACTGTCAGAGGGTCAGTACTAAGAGAGTGCTGCACTGTCAGAGGGTCAGTACGGAGGGAGTGCTGCACCGTTGGAGGAACAGTACTGAGGGAGTGCTACACTGTCAGAGGGTCAGTACTGAGGGAGTGCTGCACTGTCAGAGATTCAGTACTGAGGGAGCGCTGTACTGTCGGAGGATCAGTACTGAGAGATTGCTGCACTGGCGAAGGGTCAGTACTGAGTGAGTGCTGCAAAGTTGTAGGGTCAGTATTGAGGGAGCGCTGCACTGTCGGAGGGTCAGTAATGAGTTATTGGTACACTGTCGGAGGGACAGTACTGAGGGAGTGCTGCACTGTCGTAGGGTCGGTACTGAGGGGGAAGTGCAATGTGAGACGGTCAGTACTGAGGGAGTCCTGCATTGTCGGAGGGTCAGTAATGGGGGAGCGCTGCGCTGTCAGAGGGTCAGTGCTGAGGGAGTGCTGCACTGTCAGAGGGTCAGTACTGAGGGAGTGCTGCACTGTCAGAGGGTCAGTACTGAGGGAGTGTTGCACTGTCAGAGGGTCAGTACTGAGGGAGTGCCGCACTACCGGTGTGTCAGTACTGATGGAGTGCTGCACTGTTGGATCGTCAGTACTGAGGGAGAGCTGCACTCTCGGAGGGTCAGTACTGAGGGAGTGCTGCACTGTTGGAGGATCAGTACTGAGTGAGTACTGCACTGTTGGAGGGTCAGTACTGAGTGAGTACTGCACTGTTGGATGGTCAGTACTGAGGGAGTGCTGCATTCTCGGAGGGTCAGTACTGAGGGAGTGTTGCACTGCCGGAGGGTCAGTACTGAGGGAGTGCTGCACTGTCAAAGGATCAGTACTGAGGGAGTGCTGTACTGTTGGAGGATCTGTACTTAGGGAGTGCTGCACTGGCGAAGGATCAGTACTAAGGGAGTGCTGCAATGTCGGAGGGTCAGTACAGAGGGAGTGCTGCACTATCTGAGGATCAGTACTGAGGGACTGCTGCACTGTTGAAGGGTCAGTACGGAGAGAGTGCTGCGCTGTCACAGGGTCAGTACTGAAGGAGTGCTGCACTGTGGCAGGGTCAGTAATGAGGGAGTGCTGCACTGTCAGAGGGGGTCAGTGCTGAGGGAGTGCTGCACTGTCAGAGGGTCAGTACTGAGGGAGTGCTGCACTGTCAGAGGGTCAGTACTGAGGGAGTGCTGCACTGTCAGAGGGTCAGTACTGAGGGAGTGCTGCACTGGCGAAGTTTCAGTACTGAGGGAGTGCTGCAATGTCGGAGCGTCAGTACTGAGGGAGTGCTGTACTGTCAGAGGGCCAGTACTGAGGGAGTGCTGCACTGTCAGAGATTCAACACTGAGGGAGCGCTGTACTTTCGGAGGGTCAGTACTGAGAGATTGCTGCACTGGCGTAGGGTCAGTACTGAGTGAGTGCGGCAATGTCATGGGGTTAGTATTGAGGGAGTGCTGCGCTGGCGAAGGGTCAGTACTGAGGGAGTACTGCACTGTCGTAGCGTCGGTACTGAGGGAGCAGTGCAATGTGAGACGGTCAGTACTGAGGGAGTGCTGCATTGTCGGAGGGTCAGTACTGAGGCAGTGCTGCACTGTCGGAGGGTCAGTGCTGAGGGAGTGCTGCACTGTCGGAGGGTCAGTGCTGAGGGAGTGCTGCACTGTCAGAGGGTCAGTACTGAGGGAGTGCTGCACTGTCAGAGATTCAATACTGAGGGAGCGCTGTACTTTCGGAGGGTCAGTAATGGGGGAGCGCTGCACTGTCAGAGGGTCAGTACTGAGGCAGTGCTGCACTGTCGGAGGGTCAGTGCTGAGGGAGTGCTGCACTGTCAGAGGGTCAGTACTGAGGGAGTGCTGCACTGTCAGAGATTCAATACTGAGGGAGCGCTGTACTTTCGGAGGGTCAGTACTGAAAGATTGCTGCACTGGCGAAGGGTCAGTACTGAGTGAGTGCTGCAATGTCGTAGGGTTAGTACTGAGGGAGGGCTGCACTGTCGGAGGGTCAGTACTGAGTGAGTGGTACACTGTCAGAGGGTCAGTACTGAGTTAGTAGTGCACTGTCGGAGGGACAGTACTGAGGGATTGCTGCACTGTCGTAGCGTCGGTACTGAGGGAGCAGTGCAATGTGAGACGGTCAGTACTGAGGGAGTGCTGCATTGTCGGAGGGTCACTAATGAAGAGCGCTGCGCTTTCAGAGGGTCAGTGCTGAGGGAGTGCTGCACAGTCAGAGGGTCAGTACTAAGGGAGTGTTGCACTGTCAGAGGGTCAGTACTGAGGGAGTGCTGCACTGTTGGATGGTCAGTAGTGAGGGAGAGCTGCACTCTGGGAGGGTCAGTACTGAGGGAGTGCTGCACTGTCAGAGAGACAGTACTGAGGGAGTGCTGTACGGTCGGAGGATCAGTACTTAGGGAGTGCTGCACTGGCGAAGGATCAGTACTGAGGGAATGCTGCACTGTCTGAGGATCAGTACTGAGGGAGTGCTGCACTGTCGGAGGATCAGTACTGAGGGAGTGCTGCACTGTCTGAGGATCAGTACTGAGGGAGTGCTGCACTGTTGGAGGATCAGTACTGAGGGAGTGCTGCACTGTCAGAGCGTCAGTACGGAGGGAGTGGTGCACTATGGGAGGGTCAGTACTGAAGGAGTCCTGCACTGTCAGAGGGTCAGTAGTGAGGGAGCGCTGTATTGTCGGAGGGTCAGTACTGAGGGAGTGCTGCACTGGCGAAGTTTCAGTACTGAAGGAGTGCTGCACTGTCAGAGATTCAACACTGAGGGAGCGCTGTACTTTCGGAGGGTCGGTACTGAGAGATTGCTGCACTGGCGTAGGGTCAGTACTGAGTGAGTGCGGCAATGTCATGGGGTTAGTATTGAGGGAGTGCTGCACTGGCGAAGGGTCAGTACTGAGGGAGTGCTGCACTCTCGGAGGGTCAGTAATGGAGGAGCGCTGCACTGTCAGAGGGTCAGTGCTGAGGGAGTGCTGCACTGTCAGAGGGTCAGTACTGAGGGACTGCTGCACAGTCAGAGGGTCAGTACTGAGGGAGTGCAGCACTGTCAGAGATTCAGTACTGAGGGAGTGCTGTACTTTCGGAGGGTCAGTACTGAGAGATTGCTGCACTGGCGAAGGGTCAGTACTGAGTGAGTGCTGCAATGTCGTAGGGTTAGTACTGAGGGAGCGCTGCACTGTCGGAGGGTCAGTACTGAGTGAGTGGTACACTGTCAGAGGGTCAGTACTGAGTTAGTAGTGCACTGTCGGAGGGACAGTACTGAGGGAGTGCTGCACTGTCGTAGCGCCGGTACTGAGGGAGCAGTGCAATGTGAGACGGTCAGTACTGAGGGAGTGCTGCATTGTCGGAGGGTCAGTAATGGGGAGCACTGCGCTTTCAGAGGGTCAGTGCTGAGGGAGTGCTGCACAGATAGAGGGTCAGTACTAAGGGAGTGTTGCACTGTCAGAGGGTCAGTACTAAGGGAGTGCTGCACTGTTGGATGGTCAGTACTGAGGGAGAGCTGCACTCTGGGAGGGTCAGTACTGAGGGCGTGCTGCACTGTTGGAGGATCAGTACTGAGTGAGTACTGCACTGTCGGAGGGTCAGTACTGAGGGAGTGCTGCACTGTCAGAGAGACAGTACTGAGGGAGTGCTGTACTGTCGGAGGATCAGTACTTAGGGAGTGCTGCACTGTCAGAGGGTCAGTACTGAGGGAGTGATGCACTGTGGGAGGGTCAGTACTGGCGGATTGCTGCACTGTCAGCGGGTCAGTACTGAGGGAGTGCTGCACAGTCAGAGGGTCAGTACTGAGGGAGTGCTGCACTGTCTGAGGATCAGTACTGAGGGAGTGCTGCACTGTCGGAGGGTCAGTACTGAGGGAGTGCGGCACTCTCAGATGGTCAGTACTGAGGGAGTGCTGTACTGTCTGAGGGTCAGTACTGAGGAAGTGCTGTACTGTCTGAGGGTCAGTACTGAGGGAGTGCTGCACTGTCTCAGGGTCAATACTGAGGGAGTATTGCACTGTGGCAGTGTCAGTACTGAGGGAGTGCTGCACTGTCTGAGGGTCAGTACTGAGGGAGTGCTGCACTGTCTGAGGGTCAGTACTGAGGGAGTGCTGCACTGTCAGAGGGTCAGTACTGAGGGAGTGCTGCGCTGTCGTGGGGTCAGTACTGAGGGAGCACTGCAATATGAGACGGTCAGTTCTGAGGGAGTGCTGCACTGTCGGAGGGTCAATAATGGGGAAGCGCTGCACTGTCAGTCGGTCAGTGTTGAGGGAGTGCTGTGCTGTCAGCGGATCAGTTTTGAGGGAGTGCTGCGCTGCCAGAGGGTCAGTGCTGAGGGAGTGGTGCACTATGGGAGGGTTATTACTGGGGGATTGCTGCACTGTCAGCGGGTCAGTACTGAGGGAGTGCTGCACTGTCAGAGGGTCAATACTGAGTGAGTGCTGCACTGTCGGAGGGTCAGTACTGAGGGAGTGCTGCAATGTCGGAGCGTCAGTACTGTGGGAGTGCTGCACTGTCGGAAGGTCAGTACTGAGGGAGTGCTGCACTGTCAGAGGGCATGTACTGAGGAGGTGCTGCAACGTCGGAGCGTCAGTACTGAGGGAGTTCTGCACTGTCGGAAGGTCAGTACTGAGGGAGTGCTGCACTGTCAGAGGGCCAGTACTGAGGGAGTGCTGCAATGTCGGAGCGTCAGTACTGAGGGAGTGCTCCACTGTCGGAAGGTCAGTACTGAGGGAGTGCTGCACTGTCAGAGGGCCAATACTGAGCGAGTGCTGCATGTTGAAGGGTCAGTACTGAAGGAGTGCTGCAATCTCAGAGGGTCAGTAATGGGGGAGCGCTGCACTGTCAGAGGGTCCGTGCTTATTGAGTGCTGCACTGTCAGAGGGTCAGTACTGAGGGAGTGCTGCACTGTTGGAGGATCAGTACTGAGGGAGTGCTGCACTGTCAGAGGGTCAGTACTGAGGGAGAGCTGCACTGTGGGAGGGTCAGTACTGGCGGATTGCTGCACTGTCAGCGGGTCAGTACTGAGGGAGTGCTGCACAGTCAGAGGGTCAGTACTGAGGGAGTGCTGCACTGTCAGAGATTCAGTACTGAGGGAGCGCTGTACTTTCGCAGGGTCAGTACTGAGAGATTGCTGCACTGGCGAAGGGTCTGTACTGAGTGAGTGCTGCAATGTCGTAGGGTTAGTATTGAGGGAGCGCTGCACTGTCGGAGGGTCAGTAATGAGTGAGTGGTACACTGTCAGAGGGTCAGTACTGAGTTAGTAGTGCACTGTCGGAGGGACAGTACTGAGGGATAGCTGCACTGTCGTAGCGTCAGTACTGAGGGAGCAGTGCAATGTGAGACGGTCAGTACTGAGGGAGTGCTGCAGTGTCAGAGATTCAATACTGAGGGAGCGCTGTACGTTCGGAGGGTCAGTACTAAGAGATTGCTGCACTGGCGAAGGGTCAGTACTGAGTGAGTGCTGCAATGTCATGGGGTTAGTATTGAGGGAGTGCTCCACTGGCGAAGGGTCAGTACTGAGGGAGTGCTGCACTCTCGGAGGGTCAGTAATGGGGGCGCGCTGCACTGTCAGAGGGTCATTACTGAGGGAGTACTGCACTGTCGGAGGGTCAGTGCTGAGGGAGTGCTGCACTGTCAGATGGTCAGTACTGAGGGAGTGCTGCACAGTCAGAGGGTCAGTGCTGAGGGAGTGCTGCACTGTCAGAGGGTCAGTACTGAGGGAGTGCTGCACTGTCAGAGATTCAATACTGAGGGAGCGCTGTACTTTCGGAGGGTCAGTACTGAGGGAGTGCTGCAATGTCGGAGCGTCAGTACTGTGGGAGTGCTGCACTGTCGGAAGGTCAGTACTGAGGGAGTGCTGCACTGTCAGAGGGCCAGTACTGAGGAGGTGCTGCAATGTCGGAGCGTCAGTACTGAGGGAGTTCTGCACTGTCGGAAGGTCAGTACTGAGGGAGTGCTGCACTGTCAGAGGGCCAGTACTGAGGGAGTGCTGCAATGTCGGAGCGTCAGTACTGAGGGAGTGCTCCACTGTCGGAAGGTCAGTACTGAGGGAGTGCTGCACTGTCAGAGGGCCAGTACTGAGCGAGTGCTGCATGTCGAAGGGTCAGTACTGAAGGAGTGCTGCAATCTCGGAGGGTCAGTAATGGGGGAGCGCTGCACTGTCAGAGGGTCCGTGCTTATTGAGTGCTGCACTGTCAGAGGGTCAGTACAGAGGGAGTGCTGCACTGTTGGAGGATCAGTACTGAGGGAGTGCTGCACTGTCAGAGGGTCAGTACTGAGGGAGTGCTGCACTGTGGGAGGGTCAGTACTGGCGGATTGCTGCACTGTCAGCGGGTCAGTACTGAGGGAGTGATGCACAGTCAGAGGGTCAGTACTGAGGGAGTGCTGCACTGTCAGAGATTCAGTACTGAGGGAGCGCTGTACTTTCGCAGGGTCAGTACTGAGAGATTGCTGCACTGGCGAAGGGTCAGTACTGAGTAAGTGCTGCAATGTCGTAGGGTTAGTATTGAGGGAGCGCTGCACTGTCGGAGGGTCAGTAATGAGTGAGTGGTACACTGTCAGAGGGTCAGTACTGAGTTAGTAGTGCACTGTCGGAGGGACAGTACTGAGGGAGTGCTGCACTGTCGTAGCGTCAGTACTGAGGGAGCAGTGCAATGTGAGACGGTCAGTACTGAGGGAGTGCTGCACTGTCAGAGATTCAATACTGAGGGAGCGCTGTATGTTCGGAGGGTCAGTACTGAGAGATTGCTGCACTGACGAAGGGTCAGTACTGAGTGAGTGCTGCAATGTCATGGGGTTAGTATTGAGGGAGTGCTGCACTGGCGAAGGGTCAGTACTGAGGGAGTGCTGCACTCTCGGAGGGTCAGTAATGGGGGAGTGCTGCACAGTCAGAGGGTCAGTGCTGAGGGAGTGCTGCACTGTCAGAGGGTCAGTACTGAGGGAGTGCTGCACTGTCAGAGATTCAATACTGAGGGAGTGCTGTACTTTCGGAGGGTCAGTACTGAGAGATTGCTGCACTGGCGAAGGGTCAGTACTGAGTGAGTGCTGCAATGTCGTAGGGTTAGTATTGAGGGAGCGCTGCACTGTCGGAGGGTCAGTACTGAGTGAGTGGTACACTGTCAGAGGGTCAGTACTGAGTTAGTAGTGCAGTGTTGGAGGGACAGTACTGAGGGAGTGCTGCACTGTCGTAGCGTCGGTACTGAGGGAGCAGTGCAATGTGAGACAGTCAGTACTGAGGGAGTGCTGCATTGTCGGAGGGTCAGTAATGGGGAGCGCTGCGCTTTCAGAGGGTCAGTGCTGAGGGAGTGCTGCACAGTCAGAGGGTCAGTACTAAGGGAGTGTTGCACTGTCAGAGGGTCAGTACTGAGGGAGTGCTGCACTGTTGGATGGTCAGTAGTGAGGGAGAGCTGCACTCTGGGAGGGTCAGTACTGAGGGAGTGCTGCACTGTCAGAGAGACAGTACTGAGGGAGTGCTGTACTGTCGGAGGATCAGTACTTAGGGAGTGCTGCACTGGCGAAGGATCAGTACTGAGGGAGTGCTGCACTGTCGGAGGATCAGTACTGAGGGAGTGCTGCACTGTCTGAGGATCAGTACTGAGGGAGTGCTGCACTGTCTGAGTATCAGTACTGAGGGAGTGCTGCACTGTTGGAGGGTCAGTACTGAGGGAGTGCTGCACTGTCAGAGGGTCAGTACGGAGGGAGTGGTGCACTATGGGAGGGTCAGTACTGAGGGAGTCCTGCACTGTCAGAGGGTCAATAGTGTGGGAGCGCTGTATTGTCGGAGGGTCAGTACTGAGGGAGTGCTGCACTGGCGAAGTTTCAGTACTGAGGGAGTGCTGCAATGTCGGAGCGTCAGTACTGAGGGACTGCTCCACTGTCGGAAGGTCAGTACTGAGGGAGTGCTGCACTGTCAGAGGGCCAGGACTGAAGGAGTGCTGCACTGTCAGAGATTCAACACTGAGGGAGCGCTGTACGTTCGGAGTGTCAGTACTGAGAGATTGCTGCACTGGCGAAGGGTCAGTACTGAGTGAGTGCTGCAATGTCATGGGGTTAGTATTGAGGGAGTGCTGCACTGGCGAAGGGTCAGTACTGAGGGAGTGCTGCACTCTCGGAGGGTCAGTAATGGGGGAGCGCTGCACTGTCAGAGGGTCATTACTGAGGGAGTGCTGCACTGTCGGAGGGTCAGTGCTGAGGGAGTGCTGCACTGTCAGAGGGTCAGTACTGAGGGAGTGCTGCACAGTCAGAGGGTCAGTGCTGAGGGAGTGGTGCACTATGGGAGGGTCAGTACTGGGGGATTGCTGCACTGTCAGCGGGTCAGTACTGAGGGAGTGCTGCACTGTCAGAGGGTCAGTACTGAGTGAGTGCTGCACTGTCGGAGGGTGAGTACTGAGGGAGTGCTGCAATGTCGGAGCGTCAGTACTGAGGGAGTGCTGCACTGTCGGAAGGTCAGTACTGAGGGAGTGCTGCACTGTCAGAGGGCCAGTACTGAGGAGGTGCTGCAATGTCGGAGCGTCAGTACTGAGGGAGTTCTGCACTGTCGGAAGGTCAGTACTGAGGGAGTGCTGCACTGTCAGAGGGCCAGTACTGAGCGAGTGCTGCATGTCGAAGGGTCAGTACTGAAGGAGTGCTGCAATCTCGGAGGGTCAGTAATGGGGGAGCGCTGCACTGTCAGAGGGTCCGTGCTTATTGAGTGCTGCACTGTCAGAGGGTCAGTACTGAGGGAGTGCTGCACTGTTGGAGGGTCAGTACTGAGGGAGTGCTGCAATGTCGGAGCGTCAGTACTGAGGGAGTGCTCCACTGTCGGAAGGTCAGTACTGAGGGAGTGCTGCACTGTCAGAGGGCCAGTACTGAGGGAGTGCTGCATGTCGAAGGGTCAGTACTGAAGGAGTGCTGCACTCTCGGAGGGTCAGTAATGGGGGAGCGCTGCACTGTCAGAGGGTCCGTGCTTATTGAGTGCTGCACTGTCAGAGGGTCAGTACTGAGGGAGTGCTGCACTGTTGGAGGATCAGTACTGAGGGAGTGCTGCACTGTCAGCGGGTCAGTACTGAGGGAGTGCTGCACTGTGGGAGGGTCAGTACTGGCAAATTGCTGCACTGTCAGCTGGTCAGTACTGAGGGATTGCTGCACAGTCAGAGGGTCAGTACTGAGGGAGTGCTGCACTGTCAGAGATTCAGTACTGAGGGCGCGCTGTACTTTCGGATTGTCAGTACTGAGAGATTGCTGTACTGGCGAAGGGTCAGTACTGAGGGAGCAGTGCAATGTGAGACGGTCAGTATTGAGGGAGTGCTGCATTGTTGGAGGGTCAGTACTGAGGGAGTGTTGCACTGTCAGAGGGTCAGTACTGAGGGAGTGTTGCACTGTCAGACGGTCAGTCCTGAGGGAGTGCTGCACTGTTGGATGGTCAGTACTGAGGGAGAGCTGCACTCTGGGAGGGTCAGTACTGAGGGAGTGCTGCACTGTTGGAGGATCAGTACTGAGTGAGTACTGCACTGTTGCATGGTCAGTACTGAGGGAGTGTTGCACTGTCGGAGGGTCGGTACTGAGGGAGTGCTGCACTGTCAGAGTATCAGTACTGAGCGGGTGCTGTACTGTCGGAGGATCAGTACTTAGGGAGTGCTGCACTGGCGAAGAATCGGTACTGTTGGAGTGCTGCAATGTCGGAGGGTCAGTACTGATGGACTGCTGCACTGTCGGAGGGTCAGTATGGAGAGAGTGCTGCACTGTCATGGGGTCAGTACTGAAGGAGCACTGCATTGTGAGACGGTCAGTTCTGAGGGAGTGCTGCACTGTCGGAGGGTCAATAATGGGGGAGCGCTGCACTGTCAGAGGGTCGGTGTTGAGGGAGTGCTGCACTGTCAGAGGGTCGGTACTGAGGGAGTGCTGCGCTGTCAGAGGATCAGTGTTGAGGGAGTGCTGCGCTGTCAGAGGGTCAGTACTGAGGGAGTGCTGCGCTGTCAGAGGGTCAGTGCTGATGGAGTGCTGCGCTGTCACAGATTCAGTACTGAGGGAGTGGTGCACTATGGGAGGGTCAGTACTGGGGGATTGCTGCACTGTCAGAGGGTCAGTACTGGGGGATTGCTGCACTGTCAGAGGGTCAGTACTGAGTGAGTGCTGCAATGTCGTAGGGTCAGTATTGAGGGAGCGCTGCACTGTCGGAGTGTCAGTACTGAGTGAGTAGTGCACTGTCGGAGGGACAGTACTGAGGGAGTGCTGCACTGTCGTAGGGTCGGTACTGAGGGTGCACTGCAATGTGAAAGGGTCCGTACTGAGGGAGTGCTGCATTGTAGGAGGGTCAGTAATGGGGAACGCTGCGCTGTCAGAGGGTCAGTGCTGAGCGAGTGCTGCACTGTCAGAGGGTCAGTGCTGCGGGAGTGCTGCACTGTCAGAGGGTCAGTAGTGAGGGAGCGCTGTATTGTCGGAGGGTCAGTACTGAGGGAGTGCTGCACTGGCGAAGTTTCAGTACTGAGGGAGTGCTGCAATGTCGGAGCGTCAGTACTGAGGGAGTGCTGCACTGTCGGAGGGTCAGTATTGAGTGAGTGTTGCACTGTCGGAGGATCAGTACTGAGGGAGTGCTGCACTGTCGGAGGGTCAGTATTGAGTGAGTGGTGCACTGTCAGAGGCTCAGTACAGAGGGAGTGCTGCACTGTTGGATGGCCAGTAGTAAGGGAGCGCCTCACTCTCGGAGGGTCAGTACTGAGTGATTACTGCACTGTCGGAGGATCTTTACTGAGCGAGTGCTGCACTGTCGGAGGGTCAGCACTGAGGGAGTGCTGCAATGTCAGAATGTCAGTACTGAGGGAGTGCTGCACTGTCAGAGGATCAGTACTGCGTGAGTGCTGCAGTGTCGGAGGGTCAGTACTGAGGGAGTGCTGCATTGTTGGAGAATCAGTACTGAGGGAGTGCTGCATTGTTGGAGAATCAGTACTGAGGGAGTGCTGCACAGTCTAAGGGTCAGTACTGAGGGAGTGCTGCACTGTGGGAGGGTCAGTACTGGGGGATTGCTGCACTGTCAGAGGGTCAGTACTGAGGGAGTGCTGCACAGTCAGAGGGTCAATACTGAGGGAGTGTTGCACAGTCAGAGGGTCAGTACTGAGGGAGTGCCCCACTGCCAGTGTGTCAGTACTGAGGGGCAGCTGCACTGTTGGATGGTCAGTACTGAGGGAGTGCTGCACTTTCAGAGTGTCAGTACTGAGGGTGTGCTGCACTGTCGGAGGGTCAGTACTGAGGGAGTGCTGCACTGTCAGAGGGTCAGTACTGAGGGAGTGCTGCACTGTGGGAGGGTCAGTACTGGCGGATTGCTGCACTGTCAGCGGGTCAGTACTGAGGGAGTGATGCACAGTCAGAGGGTCAGTACTGAGGGAGTGCTGCACTGTCAGAGATTCAGTACTGAGGGAGCGCTGTACTTTCGCAGGGTCAGTACTGAGAGATTGCTGCACTGGCGAAGGGTCAGTACTGAGTAAGTGCTGCAATGTCGTAGGGTTAGTATTGAGGGAGCGCTGCACTGTCGGAGGGTCAGTAATGAGTGAGTGGTACACTGTCAGAGGGTCAGTACTGAGTTAGTAGTGCACTGTCGGAGGGACAGTACTGAGGGAGTGCTGCACTGTCGTAGCGTCAGTACTGAGGGAGCAGTGCAATGTGAGACGGTCAGTACTGAGGGAGTGCTGCACTGTCAGAGATTCAATACTGAGGGAGCGCTGTATGTTCGGAGGGTCAGTACTGAGAGATTGCTGCACTGACGAAGGGTCAGTACTGAGTGAGTGCTGCAATGTCATGGGGTTAGTATTGAGGGAGTGCTGCACTGGCGAAGGGTCAGTACTGAGGGAGTGCTGCACTCTCGGAGGGTCAGTAATGGGGGAGCGCTGCACTGTCAGAGGGTCATTACTGAGGGAGTGCTGCACTGTCGGAGGGTCAGTGCTGAGGGAGTGCTGCACTGTCAGAGGGTCAGTACTGAGGGAGTGCTGCACAGTCAGAGGGTCAGTGCTGAGGGAGTGCTGCACTGTCAGAGGGTCAGTACTGAGGGAGTGCTGCACTGTCAGAGATTCAATACTGAGGGAGCGCTGTACTTTCGGAGGGTCAGTACTGAGAGATTGCTGCACTGGCGAAGGGTCAGTACTGAGTGAGTGCTGCAATGTCGTAGGGTTAGTATTGAGGGAGCGCTGCACTGTCGGAGGGTCAGTACTGAGTGAGTGGTACACTGTCAGAGGGTCAGTACTGAGTTAGTAGTGCAGTGTTGGAGGGACAGTACTGAGGGAGTGCTGCACTGTCGTAGCGTCGGTACTGAGGGAGCAGTGCAATGTGAGACGGTCAGTACTGAGGGAGTGCTGCATTGTCGGAGGGTCAGTAATGGGGAGCGCTGCGCTTTCAGAGGGTCAGTGCTGAGGGAGTGCTGCACAGTCAGAGGGTCAGTACTAAGGGAGTGTTGCACTGTCAGAGGGTCAGTACTGAGGGAGTGCTGCACTGTTGGATGGTCAGTAGTGAGGGAGAGCTGCACTCTGGGAGGGTCAGTACTGAGGGAGTGCTGCACTGTCAGAGAGACAGTACTGAGGGAGTGCTGTACTGTCGGAGGATCAGTACTTAGGGAGTGCTGCACTGGCGAAGGATCAGTACTGAGGGAGTGCTGCACTGTCGGAGGATCAGTACTGAGGGAGTGCTGCACTGTCTGAGGATCAGTACTGAGGGAGTGCTGCACTGTCTGAGTATCAGTACTGAGGGAGTGCTGCACTGTTGGAGGGTCAGTACTGAGGGAGTGCTGCACTGTCAGAGGGTCAGTACGGAGGGAGTGGTGCACTATGGGAGGGTCAGTACTGAGGGAGTCCTGCACTGTCAGAGGGTCAATAGTGTGGGAGCGCTGTATTGTCGGAGGGTCAGTACTGAGGGAGTGCTGCACTGGCGAAGTTTCAGTACTGAGGGAGTGCTGCAATGTCGGAGCGTCAGTACTGAGGGACTGCTCCACTGTCGGAAGGTCAGTACTGAGGGAGTGCTGCACTGTCAGAGGGCCAGGACTGAAGGAGTGCTGCACTGTCAGAGATTCAACACTGAGGGAGCGCTGTACGTTCGGAGTGTCAGTACTGAGAGATTGCTGCACTGGCGAAGGGTCAGTACTGAGTGAGTGCTGCAATGTCATGGGGTTAGTATTGAGGGAGTGCTGCACTGGCGAAGGGTCAGTACTGAGGGAGTGCTGCACTCTCGGAGGGTCAGTGCTGAGGGAGTGCTGCACTGTCAGAGGGTCAGTACTGAGGGAGTGCTGCACAGTCAGAGGGTCAGTGCTGAGGGAGTGGTGCACTATGGGAGGGTCAGTACTGGGGGATTGCTGCACTGTCAGCGGGTCAGTACTGAGGGAGTGCTGCACTGTCAGAGGGTCAGTACTGAGTGAGTGCTGCACTGTCGGAGGGTGAGTACTGAGGGAGTGCTGCAATGTCGGAGCGTCAGTACTGAGGGAGTGCTGCACTGTCGGAAGGTCAGTACTGAGGGAGTGCTGCACTGTCAGAGGGCCAGTACTGAGGAGGTGCTGCAATGTCGGAGCGTCAGTACTGAGGGAGTTCTGCACTGTCGGAAGGTCAGTACTGAGGGAGTGCTGCACTGTCAGAGGGCCAGTACTGAGGGAGTGCTCCACTGTCGGAAGGTCAGTACTGAGGGAGTGCTGCACTGTTGGAGGATCAGTACTGAGGGAGTGCTGCACTGTCAGAGGGTCAGTACTGAGGGAGTGCTGCACTGTGGGAGGGTCAGTACTGGCAAATTGCTGCACTGTCAGCTGGTCAGTACTGAGGGATTGCTGCACAGTCAGAGGGTCAGTACTGAGGGAGTGCTGCACTGTCAGAGATTCAGTACTGAGGGCGCGCTGTACTTTCGGATTGTCAGTACTGAGAGATTGCTGTACTGGCGAAGGGTCAGTACTGAGGGAGCAGTGCAATGTGAGACGGTCAGTATTGAGGGAGTGCTGCATTGTCGGAGGGTCAGTACTGAGGGAGTGTTGCACTGTCAGAGGGTCAGTACTGAGGGAGTGTTGCACTGTCAGAGGGTCAGTCCTGAGGGAGTGCTGCACTGTTGGATGGTCAGTACTGAGGGAGAGCTGCACTCTGGGAGGGTCAGTACTGAGGGAGTGCTGCACTGTTGGAGGATCAGTACTGAGTGAGTACTGCACTGTTGCATGGTCAGTACTGAGGGAGTGTTGCACTGTCGGAGGGTCGGTACTGAGGGAGTGCTGCACTGTCAGAGTATCAGTACTGAGCGGGTGCTGTACTGTCGGAGGATCAGTACTTAGGGAGTGCTGCACTGGCGAAGAATCGGTACTGTTGGAGTGCTGCAATGTCGGAGGGTCAGTACTGAGGGAGTGCTGCACTTTCTGAGGATCAGTACTGATGGACTGCTGCACTGTCGGAGGGTCAGTATGGAGAGAGTGCTGCACTGTCATGGGGTCAGTACTGAAGGAGCACTGCAATGTGAGTCGGTCAGTTCTGAGGGAGTGCTGCACTGTCGGAGGGTCAATAATGGGGGAGCGCTGCACTGTCAGAGGGTCGGTGTTGAGGGAGTGCTGCACTGTCAGAGGGTCGGTACTGAGGGAGTGCTGCGCTGTCAGAGGATCAGTGTTGAGGGAGTGCTGCGCTGTCAGAGGGTCAGTACTGAGGGAGTGCTGCGCTGTCAGAGGGTCAGTGCTGATGGAGTGCTGCGCTGTCACAGGATCAGTACTGAGGGAGTGGTGCACTATGGGAGGGTCAGTACTGGGGGATTGCTGCACTGTCAGAGGTTCAGTACTGGGGGATTGCTGCACTGTCAGAGGGTCAGTACTGAGTGAGTGCTGCAATGTCGTAGGGTCAGTATTGAGGGAGCGCTGCACTGTCGGAGTGTCAGTACTGAGTGAGTAGTGCACTGTCGGAGGGACAGTACTGAGGGAGTGCTGCACTGTCGTAGGGTCGGTACTGAGGGAGCACTGCAATGTGAAAGGGTCCGTACTGAGGGAGTGCTGCATTGTAGGAGGGTCAGTAATGGGGAACGCTGCGCTGTCAGAGGGTCAGTGCTGAGCGAGTGCTGCACTGTCAGAGGGTCAGTGCTGCGGGAGTGCTGCACTGTCAGAGGGTCAGTAGTGAGGGAGCGCTGTATTGTCGGAGGGTCAGTACTGAGGGAGTGCTGCACTGGCGAAGTTTCAGTACTGAGGGAGTGCTGCAATGTCGGAGCGTCAGTACTGAGGGAGTGCTGCACTGTCGGAGGGTCAGTATTGAGTGAGTGTTGCACTGTCGGAGGATCAGTATTGAGTGAGTGGTGCACTGTCAGAGGCTCAGTACAGAGGGAGTGCTGCACTGTTGGATGGCCAGTAGTAAGGGAGCGCCTCACTCTCGGAGGGTCAGTACTGAGTGAGTACTGCACTGTCGGAGGATCTTTACTGAGCGAGTGCTGCACTGTCGGAGGGTCAGCACTGAGGGAGTGCTGCAATGTCAGAATGTCAGTACTGAGGGAGTGCTGCACTGTCAGAGGATCAGTACTGCGTGAGTGCTGCAGTGTCGGAGGGTCAGTACTGAGGGAGTGCTGCATTGTTGGAGAATCAGTACTGAGGGAGTGCTGCATTGTTGGAGAATCAGTACTGAGGGAGTGCTGCACAGTCTAAGGGTCAGTACTGAGGGAGTGCTGCACTGTGGGAGGGTCAGTACTGGGGGATTGCTGCACTGTCAGAGGGTCAGTACTGAGGGAGTGCTGCACAGTCAGAGGGTCAATACTGAGGGAGTGTTGCACAGTCAGAGGGTCAGTACTGAGGGAGTGCCCCACTGCCAGTGTGTCAGTACTGAGGGGCAGCTGCACTGTTGGATGGTCAGTACTGAGGGAGTGCTGCATTCTCGGAGGGTCAGTACTGAGGGAGTGTTGCACTGTCGGAGGGTCGGTACTGAGGGAGTGCTGCACTGTCAGAGGATCAGTACTGAGGGAGTGCTGTACTGTTTGAGGATCAGTACTGAGGGAGCAGTGCAATGTGAGACGGTCAGTACTGAGGGAGTGCTGCATTGTCTGAGGGTCAGTAATGGGGAGCGCTGCGCTGTGAGAGGGTCAGTGCTGAGGGAGTGCTGCACAGTCAGAGGGTCAGTACTGAGGGAGTGTAGCACTGTCAGAGGGTCAGTACTGAGGGAGTGCTGCACTGTTGGATGGTGAGTACTGAGGGAGAGCGGCACTCTGGGAGGGTCAGTACTGAGGGAGTGCTGCACTGTTGGAGGATCAGTACTGAGTGAGTACTGCACTGTCGGAGGGTCAGTACTGAGGGAGTACTGTTCTGTCGGAGGATCAGTACTGAGGGAGTGCTGCACTGTTGGATGGTCAGTACTGAGGGAGTACTGTACTGTCGGAGGATCAGTACTTAGGGAGTGCTGCACTGGCGAAGAATCAGTACTGAGGGAGTGCTGCAATGTCGGAGGGTCAGTACTGAGGGAGTGCTGCACTGTCGGAGGGTCAGTACGGAGAGAGTGCTGCAGTGTCGTGGGGTCAGTACTGAGGGAGCACTGCAATGTGAGACGGTCAGTTCTGAGGGAGTGCTGCACTGTCGTGGGGTCAATAATGGGGGAGCGCTGCACCGTCTGTCGGTCAGTGTTGAGGGAGTGCTGCGCTGTCAAAGGATCAGTTTTGAGGGAGTGCTGCGCTGTCAGAGGGTCAGTGCTGAGTGAGTGCTGCAATGTCGTAGGGTCAGTATTGACGGAGTGCTGCACTGTCGGAGGGTCAGTAATGAGGCAGTGCTGCACTGTCGGAGGGTCAGTACTGAGTGAGTGCTGCAATGTCGTAGGGTCAGTATTGACGGAGTGCTGCACTGTCGGAGGGTCAGTACTGAGGGAGTGCTGCACTGTTGGAGGGTCAGTACTGAGGGAGTACTGCAATGTCGGAGCGTCAGTACTGAGGGAGTGCTCCACTGTCGGAAGGTCAGTACTGAGGGAGTGCTGCACTGTCAGAGGGCCAGTACTGAGGGAGTGCTGCATGTCGAAGGGTCAGTACTGAAGGAGTGCTGCACTCTCGGAGGGTCAGTAATGGGGGAGCGCTGCACTGTCAGAGGGTCCGTGCTTATTGAGTGCTGCACTGTCAGAGGGTCAGTACTGAGGGAGTGCTGCACTGTTGGAGGATCAGTACTGAGGGAGTGCTGCACTGTCAGAGGGTCAGTACTGAGGGAGTGCTGCACTGTGGGAGGGTCAGTACTGGCAAATTGCTGCACTGTCAGCGGGTCAGTACTGAGGGATTGCTGCACAGTCAGAGGGTCAGTACTGAGGGAGTGCTGCACTGTCAGAGATTCAGTACTGAGGGCGCGCTGTACTTTCGGATTGTCAGTACTGAGAGATTGCTGCACTGGCGAAGGGTCAGTACTGAGGGAGCAGTGCAATGTGAGACGGTCAGTATTGAGGGAGTGCTGCATTGTCGGAGGGTCAGTACTGAGGGAGTGTTGCACTGTCAGAGGGTCAGTACTGAGGGAGTGCTGCACTGTTGGATGGTCAGTACTGAGGGAGAGCTGCACTCTGGGAGGGTCGGTACTGAGGGAGTGCTGCACTGTCAGAGGATCAGTACTGAGCGGGTGCTGTACTGTCGGAGGATCAGTACTTAGGGAGTGCTGCACTGGCGAAGAATCGGTACTGTTGGAGTGCTGCAATGTCGGAGGGTCAGTACTGAGGGAGTGCTGCACTGTCTGAGGATCAGTACTGAGGGACTGCTGCACTGTCGGGGGGTCAGTATGGAGAGAGTGCTGCACTGTCGTGGGGTCAGTACTGAAGGAGCACTGCAATGTGAGACGGTCAGTTCTGAGGGAGTGCTGCACTGTCGGAGGGTCAATAATGGGGGAGCGCTGCACTGTCAGAGGGTCGGTACTGAGGGAGTGCTGCGCTGTCAGAGGATCAGTGTTGAGGGAGTGCTGCGCTGTCAGAGGGTCAGTACTGAGGGAGTGCTGCGCTGTCAGAGGGTCAGTGCTGAGGGAGTGCTGCGCTGTCACAGGATCAGTGCTGAGGGAGTGGTGCACTATGGGAGGGTCAGTACTGGGGGATTGCTGCACTGTCAGAGGTTCAGTACTGGGGGATTGCTGCACTGTCAGAGGGTCAGTACTGAGTGAGTGCTGCAATGTCGTAGGGTCAGTATTGAGGGAGCGCTGCACTGTCGGAGTGTCAGTACTGAGTGAGTAGTGCACTGTCGGAGGGACAGTACTGAGGGAGTGCTGCACTGTCGTAGGGTCGGTACTGAGGGAGCACTGCAATGTGAAAGGGTCCGTACTGAGGGAGTGCTGCATTGTAGGAGGGTCAGTAATGGGGAACGCTGCGCTGTCAGAGGGTCAGTGCTGAGGGAGTGCTGCACTGTCAGAGGGTCAGTACTGAGGGAGTGCTGCACTCTCGGAGGGTCAGTACTGAGGGAGTGCTGCACTGTTGGAGGATCAGTACTGAGTGAGTCCTGCACTGTCGGCGGGTCAATACTGAGGCAATGCTGCACTGTCAGAGGATCAGTACTGAGGGAGTGCTGCACTGTCGGAGGATCAGTACTTAGGGAGTGCTGCACTGGCGAAGGATCAGTACTGAGGGAGTGCTGCAATGTCGGAGGGTCAGTACCGAGTGAGTGCTGCACTATCTGAGGATCAGTACTGAGGGAGTGCTGCACTGTCGGAGGGTCAGTATGGATAGAGTGCTGCACTGTCGTGGGGTCAGTATTGAGGGAGCACTGCAATGTGAGACGGTCAGTTCTGGGGGAGTGCTGCACTGTCGGAGGGTCAATAATGGGGGAGCGCTGCAATGTAGAGGGTCAGTGTTGAGGGAGTGCTGCGCTGGTAGAGGGTCATTGTTGAGGGAGTGCTGCACTGTCAGAGGGTCAGTACTGAGGGAGTGCAGCGCTGTCAGAGGGTGAGTGCTGAGGCAGTGCTGCACTGTCAGAGGGTCAGTACTGAGGGAGTGCTGCACTGTCAGAGGGTCAGTACTGAGGGAGTGCTGCACTGTCAGAGGGTCAGTACTGAGGGAGTGCTGCACTGTCAGAGGGTCAGTACTGAGGGAGTGCTGCACTGTCAGAGGGTCAGTATTGAGGGTGTGCTGCACTGTCAGAGGGTCAGTACTCAGGGAGTGGTGCACTATGGGAGGGTCAGTACTGAGGGAGTGCTGCACTGGCGAAGTTTCAGTTCTGAGGGAGTGCTGCAATGTCGGAGCGTCAGTACTGAGGGACTGGTGCACTATGGGAGGGTCAGTACTGAGGGATTGCTGCACAGTCGGAGGGTCAGTAATGGGAGGGCGCTGTACTGTCAGAGGGTCAGTGCTGAGAAAGTGCTGCACTGTCAGAGATTCAGTACAGAGGAAGCGCTGTACTGTCGGAGGGTCAGTACTGAGGGAGCGCTGCACTTGCGAAGGTTCAGTACTGAGTGAGTGCTGCAATGTCAGAGGGTAAGTACTGAGGGAGTGCTGCACTGTCAGAGGGTCAGTACTGTTGGAGGGCTGCACTGTCGGAGGATCAGTACTGAGTTATTACTGCACTGTAGAGGGTCAGTAATGAGGGAGTGCTGCACTGTCGGAGGATCAGTACTGAGGGTCTGCTGCACTGTTGGAGGGTCAGTACTGAGGGGGTGCTGCACTCTCGGAGGGTGAGTACTGAAGGAGTGCTGCACTGTCGTAGTGTCAGGACTGAGGTAGCACTGCAATGTGAGACGGTCAGTACTGAGGGAGTGCTGCACTGTCAGAGGGTCAGTACTGAGGGAGTGCTGCACTGTCAGAGGGTCAGTACTGAGGGAGTGCTGCACTGTCGGAGGGTCTGTACTGAGGGAGTGCTGCACTGTCGGAGGGTCGGTACTGAGGGAGCGTTTCACGTTCGGAGGGTCAGTACTGAGGGAGTGCTGCACTGTCAGAGGGTCAGTACTGAGGGAGTGCTGCACTGTCAGAGGGTCAGTACTGAGGGAGTGCTGCACTGTCAGAGGGTCAATACTGAGGGAGTGCTGCACTGTCAGTGGGTCAGTATTGAGGGAGTGCTGCACTGTCAGAGGGTCAGTACTGAAGGAGTGCTGCACTGTCAGAGGGTCAGTACTGAGGGAGTTCTGCACTGTCGGAGGATCGGTACTGAGGGAGCGCTGCACTGTCAGAGGGTCAGTACTGAGGGAGTGCTGCACTGTCAGAGGGTCAGTACTGAGGGAGCGCTGCACTATCGGAGGGTCAGTAATGAGGGAGCGCTATCCTGTCAGAGGGTCTTACTGAGTGAGTGCTGCGGTGTCAGAGAGTCAGTACTGAGGGAGTGCTGCCCTGTCAGAGGGTCATTACTGAGGGAGTACTGCAATGTCGGAGGGTCAGTACTGAGGGATTGCTGCACTGTCGGAGGATCCGTATTGGGGGAGTGCTGCACTTTGGGAGGGTCAGTACTGAGGGAGTGCTGCACTGACGGAGGATCGGTACTGGGGGAGTGCTGCACTGTCGGAGGGTCAGTATTGAGTGAGTGTTGCACTGTCGGAGGGTCAGTACTGAGGGAGTGCTGCACTGTCGGAGGGTCAGTACTGAGGGAGTGCTGCACTGTCGGAGCGTCAGTACTGAGGGAGTGCTCCACTGTCGGAAGGTCAGTACTGAGGGAGTGCTGCACTGTCAGAGGGCCAGTACTGAGGGAGTGCTGCATGTCAAAGGGTCAGTACTGAAGGAGTGCTGCACTCTCGGAGGGTCAGTAATGGGGGAGCGCTGCACTGTCAGAGGGTCCGTGCTTATTGAGTGTTGCACTGTCAGAGGGTCAGTACTGAGGGAGTGCTGCACTGTTGGAGGATCAGAACTGAGGGAGTGCTGCACTGTCAGAGGGTCAGTACTGAGGGAGTGCTGCACTGTTGGATGGCCAGTACTAAGGGAGCACCTCACTCTCGGAGGGTCAGTACTGAGTGAGTACTGCACTGTCGGAGGATCTTTACTGAGCGAGTGCTGCACTGTCGGAGGGTCAGCACTAAGGGAGTGCTGCACTATCAGAAGGTCAGTACTGAAGGAGTGCTGCACTGTCAGAGGATTAGTACTGCGTGAGTGCTGCAATGTCAGAGGGTAAGTACTGAGGGAGTGCTGCACTGTCAGAGGGTCAGTACTGTTGGAGGGCTGCACTGTCGGAGGATCAGTACTGAGTTATTACTGCACTGTCAGAGGGTCAGTAATGAGGGAGTGCTGCACTCTGGGAGGGTCGGTACTGAGGGAGTGCTGCACTGTCAGAGGATCAGTACTGAGCGGGTGCTGTACTGTCGGAGGATCAGTACTTAGGGAGTGCTGCACTGGCGAAGAATCGGTACTGTTGGAGTGCTGCAATGTCGGAGGGTCAGTACTGAGGGAGTGCTGCACTGTCTGAGGATCAGTACTGAGGGACTGCTGCACTGTCGGAGGGTCAGTATGGAGAGAGTGCTGCACTGACGTGGGGTCAGTACTGAAGGAGCACTGCAATGTGAGACGGTCAGTTCTGAGGGAGTGCTGCACTGTCGGAGGGTCAATAATGGGGGAGCGCTGCACTGTCAGAGGGTCGGTGTTGAGGGAGTGCTGCACTGTCAGAGGGTCGGTACTGAGGGAGTGCTGCGCTGTCAGAGGATCAGTGTTGAGGGAGTGCTGCGCTGTCAGAGGGTCAGTACTGAGGGAGTGCTGCGCTGTCAGAGGGTCAGTGCTGAGGGAGTGCTGCGCTGTCACAGGATCAGTACTGAGGGAGTGGTGCACTATGGGAGGGTCAGTACTGGGGGATTGCTGCACTGTCAGAGGTTCAGTACTGGGGGATTGCTGCACTGTCAGAGGGTCAGTACTGAGTGAGTGCTGCAATGTCGTAGGGTCAGTATTGAGGGAGCGCTGCACTGTCGGAGTGTCAGTACTGAGTGAGTAGTGCACTGTCGGAGGGACAGTACTGAGGGAGTGCTGCACTGTCGTAGGGTCGGTACTGAGGGAGCACTGCAATGTGAAAGGGTCCGTACTGAGGGAGTGCTGCATTGTAGGAGGGTCAGTAATGGGGAACGCTGCGCAGTCAGAGGGTCAGTGCTGAGCGAGTGCTGCACTGTCAGAGGGTCAGTGCTGAGGGAGTGCTGCACTGTCAGAGGGTCAGTACTGAGGGAGTGCTGCACTCTCGGAGGGTCAGTACTGAGGGAGTGCTGCACTGTTGGAGGATCAGTACTGAGTGAGTCCTGCACTGTCGGAGGATCAGTACTGAGTTATTACTGCACTGTCAGAGGGTCAGTACTGTTGGAGGGCTGCACTGTCGGAGGATCAGTACTGAGTTATTACTGCACTGTCAGAGGGTCAGTAATGAGGGAGTGCTGCACTGTCGGAGGATCAGTACTGAGGGTCTGCTGCACTGTTGGAGGGTCAGTACTGAGGGGGTGCTGCACTCTCAGAGGTTGAGTACTGAAGGAGTGCTGCACTGTCGTAGGGTCAGGACTGAGGTAGCACTGCAATGTGAGACGGTCAGTACTGAGGGAGTGCTGCACTGTCAGAGGGTCAGTACTGAGGGAGTGCTGCACTGTCAGAGGGTCAGTACTGAGGGAGTGCTGCACTGTCGGAGGGTCTGTACTGAGGGAGTGCTGCACTGTCGGAGGGTCGGTACTGTGGCAGCGTTTCACGTTCGGAGGGTCAGTACTGAGGGAGTGCTGCACTGTCAGAGGGTCAATATTGAGGGAGTGCTGCACTGTCAGTGGGTCAGTATTGAGGGAGTGCTGCACTGTCAGAGGGTCAGTACTGAAGGAGTGCTGCACTGTCGGAGGGTCAGTATTGAGTGAGTGGTGCACTGTCAGAGGCTCAGTACAGAGGGAGTGCTGCACTGTTGGATGGCCAGTACTAAGGGAGCGCCTCACTCTCGGAGGGTCAGTACTGAGTGAGTACTGCACTGTCGGAGGATCTTTACTGAGCGAGTGCTGCACTGTCGGAGGGTCAGCACTGAGGGAGTGCTGCACTGTCAGAAGGTCAGTACTGAGGGAGTGCTGCACTGTCAGAGGATCAGTACTGCGTGAGTGCTGCAGTGTCGGAGGGTCAGTACTGAGGGAGTGCTGCATTGTTGGAGAATCAGTACTGATGGAGTGCTGCACAGTCTAAGGGTCAGTACTGAGGGAGTGCTGCACTGTGGGAGGGTCAGTACTGGGGGATTGCTGCACTGTCAGAGGGTCAGTACTGAGGGAGTGCTGCACAGTCAGAGGGTCAGTAATGAGGGTGTTCTGCACTGTTGGAGGATCAGTACTGAGGGGCTACTGCACTGTTGGAGGGTCAGTACTGAGGAGGTGCTGCACTCTCGGAGGGTCAGTACTGAGGGTGTGCTGCAATGTGAGAAGGTCAGTACTGAGGGATTGCTGCACTGTCGGAGGGTCAGTAATGGGAGGGGGCTGTACTGTCAGAGGGTCAGTGCTGAGAAAGTGCTGCACTGTCAGAGATTCAGTACAGAGGAAGCGCTGTACTGTCGGAGGGTCAGTACTGAGGGAGTGCTGCACTTGCGAAGGTTCAGTACTGAGTGAGTGCTGCAATGTCAGAGGGTCAGTACTGAGGGAGTGCTGCACTGTCAGAGGGTCAGTACTGTTGGAGGGCTGCACTGTCGGAGGATCAGTACTGAGTTATTACTGCACTGTCAGAGGGTCAGTAATGAGGGAGTGCTGCACTGTCGGAGGATCAGTACTGAGGGTCTGCTGCACTGTTGGAGGGTCAGTACTGAGGGGGTGCTACACTCTCGGAGGGTGAGTACTGAAGGAGTGCTGCACTGTCGTAGTGTCAGGACTGAGGTAGCACTGCAATGTGAGACGGTCAGTACTGAGGGAGTGCTGCACTGTCAGAGGGTCAGTACTGAGGGAGTGCTGCACTGTCAGAGGGTCAGTACTGAGGGAGTGCTGCACTGTCGGAGGGTCTGTAATGAGGGAGTGCTGCACTGTCGGAGGGTCGGTACTGAGGGAGCGTTTCACGTTCGGAGGGTCAGTACTGAGGGAGTGCTGCACTGTCAGAGGGTCAGTACTGAAGGAGTGCTGCACTGTCAGAGGGTCAGTACTGAGGGAGTGCTGCACTGTCAGAGGGTCAATACTGAGGGAGTGCTGCACTGTCAGTGGGTCAGTATTGAGGGAGTGCTGCACTGTCAGAGGGTCAGTACTGAAGGAGTGCTGCACTGTCAGAGGGTCAGTACTGAGGGAGTTCTGCACTGTCGGAGGATCGGTACTGAGGGAGCGCTGCACTGTCAGAGGGTCAGTACTGAGGGAGTGCTGCACTGTCAGAGGGTCAGTACTGAGGGAGCGCTGCACTATCGGAGGGTCAGTAATGAGGGAGCGCTATCCTGTCAGAGGGTCAGTACTGAGTGAGTGCTGCGGTGTCAGAGAGTCAGTACTGAGGGAGTGCTGCCCTGTCAGAGGGTCATTACTGAGGGAGTACTGCAATGTCGGAGGGTCAGTACTGAGGGATTGCTGCACTGTCGGAGGATCCGGACTGGGGGAGTGCTGCACTTTGGGAGGGTCAGTACTGAGGGAGTGCTGCACTGACGGAGGATCCGTACTGGGGGAGTGCTGCACTGTCGGAGGGTCAGTATTGAGTGAGTGTTGCACTGTCGGAGGGTCAGTACTGAGGGAGTGCTGCACTGTCGGAGGGTCAGTACTGAGGGAGTGCTGCACTGTCTAAGGGTCAGTATTGAGTGAGTGCATGC